>NC_053406.1:25793183-26062683 GCF_016859285.1 Xiphias gladius | reverse complement strand
AAAATTTCCCTGATTGATTGAATCTATATCAATTAACATAAACAGTCAGACTGTTGTATTTTTTATGGCTAAACATGAAAAACTAATAACTCAACGTATATTTGTAGAGCGATGTATCAGGTGCCGCTGTTTGTAGAACATTTTTGTCAGTTTGGACTGTTACTGTGTTACTTTCCAGTACAGCTGCAAATGGAAGCTTTCACATTTAATTCCTATTCATAGCAAATGGAGGTATGAAGTGATTATGAGTGACACCATGAAACTACTACTTACTTACTGATGAAAGAGAACCGGCATAACAGGCTTTGTTTGATCCATTCAAGTGAAATAACCGACAACAGTATCTCTCCTGCACCATTCTCTATTAGCGGGCAGGGAGTTTGTATAATCGACTTTCTCATCTCTGTTACTGATGGGGTCAATCTGCCTACTTAAGATGCAGCTCAGACTTTCACTCAATCAGCACAAGTGTAGCGTCAGTTCATTTCATTTCCATTTCGTGCACAAACTTCAACACATTGCAGCCTCGAAGAAGAAAAGTTCTGAGGTTCACTCTGAACCATTAATTGGTTTCCCTGCTGCTCATTTTATGGCACAGCGATCGATGAAATCCACTGGCGTGCCGTTGAAATGGATGACACTGACCTATATCTTTCCCGATTTTTTACAGCCACACTGCAGCTTATTCAGAAGCCTGCAGCACGTTTATGCAGCTCAATCAAGTAAAACTAGTCCATAACCTTTTCATTAAGTAATTTTATGAAAAAACTTCTTGTTTTAGCCAAATCTTCCTCTCCTTTCTCCAGCCGCTCCAAAATATTTCTCTTCTCATTGAAGTTACTCTGCTGGATCCTTTCATAAACACCAAGCTTTGTCTTTAGACCGTTAAGCTTATCTTGAAAGGCCTCCCTAGTGTTTTCATCCATCTTCTCACACTCATCGGTGTCTATGTGCTGTATTTTCATCTCCATTATTCTGCTTCTTAATTTCTTGGGATTTTCGATATCAGAATGCATGCCTGTATATCACCCTTGTAACGCAGCACGCATGTCTCCAATTTTCTGAGCTTAGCCCTCAGCTTGCTCATTTCTTTCTCATTGGCTTTCATTTTAGAGGATTCAAGTCCGAGTTTTTCAATCAGGTTGCTCTTTGCTTGCATGGCCTTCTTCAGCTCTATTTTTGTGTTATTCAACATGGACACTTCCTTTTCTTTTTCGTCCTCTAGACGCTTGACGCTGGCCTTCAGGAGAGTCTTTACTTGGGATAGCATATAAAAATTGGTTTTTTCTGCCTTCAATTCTTCCCCCAAAGTGTTCCTGTCGTGCTTTAGAGACATCACCTCCCTCTCTAGGGTTGCAATATTTTCGTTTTTTTTCACGAGAGTATCCTTTAATTCGGACACTGTCTTGGTCAGATCCCTCCTCTCTTTTATAATCTTAGCCTGTTTGATTAATTTCATTTCCAGTTTTTCAGACATGAATCTGCTTTCAAGTTCAGCTGTGCTCTTGAGATTCATTTCTTTTTCCAAGGCCTCGTATTTTTCTGTTAGCTGCTGCACAACTCTTTTGTTCTCCTCCGCCATCTGATAGAGCTGTTTCTTCATTTTCAGCACCTCACATTCATATTTTCCAGCCTGCTCTTTCAGTGCCCTGTCGGCTTCCTCTTTCTGCAATGCCAGCTTCTCATCAAAGTCTCCTTGCATACATAACAAGACATTTTTTTGATGCTCTTTATACGCTGCCGAAGACTCATCTAAATTTCTTAACTCCTCTTCGTGAAAATCTTTTCTTTGTTTTTCTAGTCAACCAACAGGGCAGTTCTGTCCCGGACAAGCCGTTCATTGTCTCTCTGGGTTTGGTTTGAATTCGATCTTGAGTTTCTCATTCCTCTCTTTGACATACTAAAATTTAATTTAAAATGATATAAACATCTTAATGGAAAATACTGAATGGTTAAAACAAAATCAAAAAGAGAGGTACAAATAGGGGAGATTAATTAATTAAACACTAAGAACCAGTCCTGCACTACTTTAAAAAAAATCATTATCAGCATCTTTATCAAAAGAATGTCTTACAGAAAATTACATATTTTAAAAATCTACTTATAAAGTCATACAAAGGAATCTGGGTGTGGTCAGACAAGGGTGCTGAACATGGATTTTCAGCCTGATGTCGAAGAAATTGGTTTAAAATTGGACCAAACCAGTAATTTCACTTTCATACTTCAACTACATTCTCTGCAAAATTTTTCTGTTCTTTCACTTAATTAGAATTTTTCACGAGAACTTTTATCTGTAATGTTGTATTTTTACATTGCTGAAGTTGAGGTCCAAGTTGAAGGTGGTGGCCTGAGAGGCATTTCCCAATGTTTCATTGTTCACACTTACATACATGAGGGGAGCAGAGGATGAAAAACACCTCTCAGTATAATGCAGTACAGTAAAACTCCACCGCTAGCCATATTATATATATTTTCCAGTGCAATTACACACACTCATATGTAAACTTGACAAGTGGCGGCACACCGACTCTTACCAGTGGGTGGTCTGACTGCATTCTTCAGGACCCCAAACGGATATTTCTGCTTGTTTATATGTTTTACAGGGGAGAGTGAAGGACAAGTGACAAAACTAAGAAGTGTGAATGTAATGTGATGTCGGTAAACTGCACACGGCACCTGTTGATCTGGCCTGTGATCTTTTACACCAAAACCAAACTAAAGGGACTAGTGAGATAACAGCTTGGACAATATGGATATCCATCAGTTCCTGTGGGAAGGGAAGTAATCATAACGGACATCAGTATTTAATCTAGGAGGAAACAAAACCATCTCAGTGATGGTGGACAGGAAAGTCTTCTCTATTGCACTGACAGGACAGACGTGAAAAAAAAAATCTTGCAGTGTAATGTGTATCAAGCATACGGCGGCACTTTGTCAGAGCACGACTGCTGTATAACACATCGAGGATCGATTCGCACAGTGAAAGTTTAACTTACCTTAAACTTGCAATAACGGATTCTTTCAGCCCCTCAGGGGCAGTGTAAACAATTTGTGGACACGACATCATCATATCATCACCTTATTTACACATCCAGCAGTTGTGGAACGACATTAGCATTCATTTGGAGTGATGTTTATCTCCGCCCAATGAATGCAAGTCCGGTTATACATTTATTATATTAGAAAAATATGGACTATAGCGAACTTTAAGAGGAAGCAAAATGTGCTGTGGATTTTGTGTAAGGTCTTGGCAAGTATTTGCTTTGGCTGTTGACTTTGTCTACTCAGCAAGTCAGTCTGACAGGAGACAAACCAAACGACAAATCAACGAATGAATGCTTAATTACAACACGGATCACATGATCATCAGTATTAAGTGTCTGGAATAGCTTGGTTTTCTGGGGTTCAGTGTAGGCGCAGGTTCACCAACCTCATCTGGAACATGAGAGAAGGGAGTGAATATAACATGAATGAGGGAGGAAAAGGTGTGAAGTATCAGAGGAGAACGGAGGGAAAATCAGACAGACAGAGATACATTTTCTTGCCGTGTCTTGCGTTGCATGTGAAGTGGTCTATGAAGGTTCAAGTTCCCGTAGGTGTGTCTGACAGAGAGACAACCAGCATCATGTCAGAAAAAGGCAGAAAAAAGGAGAAATGAGAAACATTCAGGCCAAACTCTTAAGTTAATGTACAGCGCAAGGAAAAACGTATATGAGCATAGGTACCGGTAGATATATAGGAGAACATGGCTGCGAAGAATGACGTGAAGAATAAAAATGTTGTGAAGCAGAGAGAGAGCCTTTGCGAATTTGGAATAAAACGTCTTTCTCACCTTTGAGTGGAGCTGAATCTGTATCTTTGGTCTGAGCCAACTTGGTGATGTGATCCGTTCGGGATAATACATTAGAACACAACACCTCCGAGTGGAACATACACAAAACTTCATGCAGATTCCATTTAAGTAACAGAAATGTGGCCACAAATATTTGTCAAAGATCTTCCTGAACAGCGGCAGGAGACTGGTCATACTGAGAGAGAGAGAGAGATCTCTAGATCCTGAGGATTTAGCATCACCTCGTGGTGGACTTTTTAAAAATCTTTTACAGGTTTACAGGATTTCTTGTTTTACTTTCACAAGAGGAGCTTCAGACCAACGTAAAATCACACAATCACTGTGCTGGTTGCTGCTGAGCAAATCCTCTTTGCGACAGGAAGCAACAGGTTTGCTCCAAACGTGGTCCTCAGAGTGGCGTCAAACTAAATTACCTTCATTATTTCACTGGGTTCATTATACAGCATAAAGGCATCAAAGTTTGACAGTTACATATCGATTTGTAAAACACAGCTGAAAAATCAGACACTTTTTCCTTCACAGTTAACACTTATTGAAGATTTTGGTGTGATCTGGTTGCACTCTCCTCCACCTTCACCAAAACACCAAATGAAGGAATATCTTTCGGATGAGCGCTGTTCCTCCGTCTAGTAAGGAGAAACGTTTTTCCTCTAATTTGTCAGGCATTTTCTGAAATTCTGAATAAAGTATATCTGACCAGTGCAGTTGGGGATCTGAAAAAATTAACCGCTTCAGTTTGAGAAGCAACTCCACACAAAATCTATGTAGGAAAAGCTGCATTGCCCTCAGTGGGTTCAAAGGTCAAAGTCTGCATCAACAGTCTACATCAACAGGTCTTGATGATGTAGCAGTAAACGTACCCGAGCAGTGTGATCGTGAAGCGAGACGGAGCTGTGTGTTGATGCGCTGTGGCCCCTGGAAAGGCGCGCGGCCATTGCTGCCACACGTAGACATGTGGCGCCCCCTTCTGGCTGTCCAGGAGACAACCGCAGGGCCCACGTGTTCAGTGGCTGCGCAAATGTATTCATTTCCCATAGAGTATCACTGCATAGGGAAAAACTCGGCTTACCCTGTGTCTTGTACTCCTCGTCCAGCCATCACAATTACACAACAGACAGAAGTGTCGGTCAAAGCTTTTTGACTGTTTTCTGACAGCCGAGTGGGGCTGTGTACCAACAAAGAGAAGCGGTGCGGGGAAAGGCATTAGTCTCTGCCTGGCCGTCTGCGTCAGGGTCGACGCCTGCAAAACGTGGACTGAGGGAGAGAAAGAAAGAGGGCGATAAAGTGAGCGAGAGAGGACAGAAAGGTCCGTTTTTGCAAACTGAAGAGTAAATCAACATCACTAGCTGAGGTGAGGATGGCAGCGTCTTCGCCGCGGGGAGATGCTGTGCCTCCATCTCCATCCCTGCCGTCAGGAACTGTGAGAGCAGGGCGGAGGGTGATTGGCGTTGCGCCTGACAGCGAGACTTCCACACAGGCAGGGCAACACTTTTTCAACCTGAAAAGGAACTTTTTCACAAATGTAAAGCGAGTCTCTGAATAACTATTAAAACCTCTGACCAGCCAATGGAAACAATTTCCTTCCCAAAAAGGTTAATGCAGCCAAAAAGCTTTTTATACTATTTGCTGCTATATGAGCGTTGTACACCTTAACACTTGAGAGTGATTATCAAATACGTTTAAAGGCATTTAAATCTGTGGAGGTTTGAGACTGAAATACTGTGGAGAGGAGAATCTGGCGAGCGCCATGATCTGAATCATGCTGCCCTGGGCGCCTGACAACACACTCTCAGCTCAGGCTCACACACACACAGTTGTACAAAGTTGGCTACTGACCCCACCTTCTCGCTCTTCATCATTGCTTCTTTGTCCATCCCCCACACCTCTTACACGCACGCGCACATGCACGCACGCACGCGACACGCACGCACGCACACACACACACACACACACACACACACACACACACACACACACACACACACAGAGTAAATCTGACATGGCGTCCAACAGTGTTGAAATAATTTAGGGTGAACGAGAACTTATTGGCGGATGTACTGACTGTAGAGATCGATGTGTGTGAATCATCTAATAATCTAAGCACTGTATTTAGCATATAAGCTAATCGCAAGCCAATGGTCTTTACAGAGGGAAGTCTTTTGTTTTGTCTGTAGTGTTGAGTCCATCCTTCAAAACATCAGGACTCGCGCATTCGTTTAGTGAAGTATGCAGGACGCAAATAGTTAAATTCACATCTATTTATTAAAATACAGCCGTGTCTTAAAGATTGAGGTTGCTTACAGAGCTCCGGACCAGACTATGCATCCCTGACAAGCATACGGCATTCACATCAGTTCACCAAGTCTGAGTGACTATTCTCTCCCTGCTCCAGCAGATATTAGGTTTAAACATAGTAAATAACATTGTCGGCACGGTCATCTTCTTATTGGCTGAGACCTCCGTCACTCCTCAGGTATGTGCCTCCCTCGTACGGACATTTCACTCTGGACATGATTGACTCTCCCTATTTAACGACTTATCTGTAGAAAAAGAGGTAGAAAAAGACAAAACACTACACAGCACCCAAGGACAGTTTTTCAAATTGTCATGCCGTTTCCATATAAGGGGTTGTTTTTCACATATAGACAACCATATATCTTTAGGTGCATTCTTTACAGAATAACACCTCTTTAGTACAAGCACCTGAATTTAATAAGCACCATGAGCTGCTTTCTTTTAGTCTCATAGTAAGATAATATATTAAAACATAAAAATAACCCTTTAGTAGCCTAATTTTATAAACTTCATAAATACCTGCTTGAAGAAAAAAGATGTGTTGGGTGAGTTTATTTTCATTTCTGACGCTTGCAAGCATCAAACTAAATTCATCAAGTCTTCAGGATCAGCCCTGAATGTAGACTAGCGGAACTGGTGCCATGCTGCTTTTATTAGGCCAAACTAAACTAGTAGGCTTGAGTTGGATACCGGCTTCAGAGAAACACCTGTGATACAGACGCAACTCCACCGATGTTTAACCAGAACAGGCAACCCGTTCAGAAGTTAGGGTTCGGGTCTTAGCGCCGTTCTGTCGGTCTGAACCGAGCCCGAGCAGCAGGAAGACGCAGCCGGTCTGGGGGTGTCAAAGACGGGGAACGAAAAGAAAGACCGGCTCGCGACACGACGTCGTCAATTCCTCCTCTTCTCGACGTCACCGAGCGGATCACGTTGCACGCCACGTGACGCGACGCCGCGCGTGCAGGTCAGACCCTCTCCTCGCCCCTATGCACTGACCGTTTCCGGTGCACGTGCACTCTCTTGAATCAGCTGTAGTTTTATAGACAGAAGTGACCTACTGCCACTGTGTCGTGACAGATGTCACATCGCAGGTTGCCTGAAGGCGGCGCCATCACGACACGGTCGAAGTACCAGTCGCCTGTGAGATCTGGAGCGCGCGTTCAGACCGAATTAAAGGGTGCGACGGCGTGTCTCGCTTCGACTGGACACGTGAAGAAATACCCGGTAAGACCCAGCCACTGGTTTCCACACACAGGTCGCACCGTCGACTCTGACCTGGACACACACTTATACCATTATTTCCTCGAGCATAACTCCAATGATGTCAAATCATTATACAGAGAAATGTCCTGTTGCCTCCTCGGCTGAAAATGTCAACGTGATATTAGGTAATAATTGTCATTTATCTGCCGACAGAGTTGTATCGTATTAACCGGATGTAATGTTTTTATTAACAACGTTGGTGGTTTATAAGTTGTGCTCTGCATCCACTCTTCTCAGTATAGACGGATCCATTTCTCATACTCGTATTCTCATCAGCCATCTTTCCTAAAGAGCTGTAAAGTTTCTTCTCACCTCATTTAATGTTTCAGTTACATCACACGGGGCGATTCGCTCAATTACCGGGGAGGGATCTTTTCCGCGTCCAAATTTAGGCCAATGTCACCTGACATCACACCTTCGATGCTATATAATCATAAGGCCGTGTGAGATACAACCAATAAGAACACATTTTCTGTATGTCGTTGAAACAGAATATGAAAGTGGGACCAAATTTTTTTCCCCCGCAGCCTCTAGTCTCAGTCAACGAGCGATCGTGTTGACATCGACGTCAGAGCGCAGCCACCCACGAGGAAAACCCCCAAAGACAAAATTTAATAAAAAAAACAACAACAAAAAACATCAAGACAGGCAGACGTATTTTGTAAGGAAACTTTTATGTGTGCTTTGTGAAACTCACTTATCATTAGAGACAGAAGGCGTTGCAGTTTCCAGTACAGCAGATAAGGTTTGATATTAAAGAGTACAAAAAAAAAAAAAAGGAAAATCACAATTCCAGAGTTCACGTCTCTCCAACCTTGCAGGGAAAAAGGGAGAAAGAAAGAAAAAAGAAAGAAAAAGAAAAAAGAAACAAGCTTTTGGTCCAATTCTTTTCTTCTCAGTTCCTTCCCTGTCTGCCCCCCCCCCCGTTCTCGTCTCTTTAATTTAGTCAGGGGACTTTGGCAGAAAAGGCCTGATTGACGGCTGATTTCTCCCACGTCTTTCTCCAGGACGCAGATATTCAACACATTACGATTGCATAGTTCGTTTTTTTTTAACATAACAATTTGGTTGTTTTTTTTTTTTTTTTAATACAATTTTTATTTGCAAATACTGGAATGTTCACATACAGACCCCTCCCTGATCCTTACCCTCCTTCCTTCCCTGGGGTAAAATTTTCTTTCACTTCTCTTCAAATGAGGGGATGGAGGGATGGGGGAGTGGGAGAGTGAGGTAGGGAGAGAGTAAGAGAGAGAGGGGGACAGGGCTGTAGCCACCAACAGGCATGGTTTTTTTGTTTTGTTTTGTTTGCTTGTTCGTTGTTTATTCATTTATTTTTTTATTACTTCCACTTCCGTTTTTCCAAAAGTCACATTGGGAGCGCTCCACAGTGCTGTTACCAAGGTAACTGTTAAAAAACAAAACAAAAACAAAAAACCAAAACAAACCCAGGAAGAACCTTCGTTCAGTCAATCAAATGCATCCATGACACGACGTGTATATATCTCTGTGCGTGTGTACAACTTCTGGTATATAAAACTGGACTAACATTGACCACTAGTCTTGCCTACCATATAAATGTATAGTTTCTGTATTTAAATATGCACCTGATGCCCGCCCCAGGAGGAGAATAGTTTCACAGAAGCAAATATAAGTGGATAACTATGGTGTTGCCTGTCATGGGCTTTATACAGGAGAAGGCCTTTAGGTACCACCAGCATCAACTTCATGGCTACCAACTTCTTCCATTAATATATTTTCCAATACTGAAAGAAAAAAAAAAGAAAAAGGAATTTCTGGAAGCTCAAACCTATCCACTGGTGAAACTGCTCTCTGTGTCGCTATCATCGGCTTTTACACCTCTGTGTTCTGTCATTTTTTTTTTTTTTTTTTAATAAAGGTCGCTCTGCTTCGCCCTACTGGAAAGCCTTCGATCGATTATTCTCAACAACTGGGGGTGTGTGTGTGTGTGTGTGTCACTCTTCGCACTGAAGAAATAAGTATGTACAGCGCTGAGCCCCGCCTTCCCGCCCCGCACCGACCCCCACCCCACCACCCAGCTGCTCCAGGAAAAAAAAGAAAAGAAAAGAAAAAAAAAAAAGAGAAATAAACAAAAGACAGGGGGAGGAAAGAGCTGAGGTTAAACAGGTCACCTTATCCAGCAACACGGGAATTATGGGTAAATATGTCATTTTATCTGTTTGGTCACCCCCCCCCCCTTCCCTCCCACCCTCCCGACCCCCACAGCATATATCTCTCTAGGATCTAATACACAAACCTCGCCAGTCACCACGTCAAACCCCACACCGGCCCGCTCCCCGCCTGACATCCTGAACCCCCCCATGGCAAGAAGAAAAAAATTATAATAAAATAAACAAAAATTAGCATAAGTATCAGATTTGCTTGTGCCCCCCCCCCCCCCCCCCAAAGTCGTTACCCCCGTCCCTCCCCTTTTTGACCCCACAAAAGGCAGAGAGGGTGAAGCTAAGGACCCGCACTACAGAGCAGCTGTCCCCCTTTCCCACAGCTGCCCCTGGATATGCCTGTTCATATAAAACTATAATGTAAAATTAACCTTGATTAAATCTCTCAATCTGTTTACAACATAACAGAGCTGGAAAACATTCAGCAGAGGCAAACCTAACTACAGATCAATCAACAAGCTCAGTCTTGGAAATTTCTGATGATTTCTAAACCGGCACACTCAGGGGCACCTCACAACCACCACTCAAATTCCTTCAATTCCTCCCTCGATTCCAGGCGCCTCCTCTACGCGCAGAAGAACTCTCTACCTTCCTTCCTTCCCTCTTCATCCCCGCTCGCTCCTCCCCTCCCTCCCCCTCTTCCTCCGGCCTCCTCTACAGGTCGCTCTCTCCGTACAGGGCGGTGGAGAAGGACATGTAGTCGAGTGCTCCGGGTACGGCGTCGGGCCCTGTGTAGGGCGCCATGCGGGCGATGCAGTACTCCGCCTGGTCGGGGGGGAGCTCCCTCCTCAGCTCCTCGGCCGTGATGTAGTTCTGATGGACACAGAGAGGGAAGCTCCGTGAGAGTCAGGTCCAAAATTTACTTCCTGGCTCAACAACAAAACATTTTTACAGGACCAATTTATTGGTATGTGGTCAACATATTAAACCCTGTAGTGTGTATAAAATAAGGTGCTTTCCATGAATTTAAAAACTCTCTTACTCTCTCATAACATAGACGATGTTGGATAGTGGATAACTTGGCCAAAATTAAACTGTGTTTCAGATCAGTATATATAATAACAGATTTAGGCAAAAATCACATAAAAACATTCAAACAGATGTTCAAGGAAGTGAACTGTGTCGGACAGGTTTGCATTGCATCAGAGAAAGAAATCCTCCCTATCGAAGACTATTTTCATAGTTTTTACCGTCGAATTATCAGGGGAAGCGTGTTTGAAAAGTTTAGATGCTACTGCTCTTTGCACGGTCATGGAAACAGGCATCCAATCAGGAGGCAGAGAGTACAGGCAGGATGGGGTGGCTAGCAGGGACAAAGTTTGGGATCAGGACCCCAAGAACCTTGCCAGTCAAAGATGAAGCCAAAATATCAAAAACACCTCAGAAAATCGGCCGTATATGCGTTTTTTAAAATCTTAAGAGTGGTTGTCATGGTAGTGTCACTTTACATTTTTCTGACGCATTACTGTCAGACATCTACTCACTCCCTGTGTTTTAGGAGCCGATATTAAAATGACAAAACAGAAGAGGGAGACAAACAGCGCAGGAGGAAAGTGAGGAGACGAAAATCCAAAAGATGCTCATGATGAAGTCGGGGCTCTAAAGAATCCAAGGGAAGAGGACGCACAGACTTCCCGCATGTGCACACACACGCACAAGAATATGCCCACAGGTGCAGCTCTACTCCAGCTTACCCCAATTTCCTTGCCGAGTCGTGTTTCTTTAAATACTTCATCACTTTCAGGAAGAAAAAAAAAAAAAAAGTTGTGTCGAAACTCTTCTGGCTCTTCTCTGATATTCAACTGCCCAAAATTCACCACAAATTTTGTTCAAATATGTTCAACTAGTTCGATTTACTGCGGCTTGAAAAGAAGGAAAATCCTCCACCTCAGCAGGTTTTTCCTCATTCCAATTTCTCGGCCAATCAGAACCAAGAATTGCATCTGTTCTGTTAGCTTGGGCCTCGTTTAAATGAATGAAATACATTTTGTTTTAAATATGAATCTAATTACAAAGCACCACACACAAATCTTTCAACCTGTATAATACAATTTGTGAAAATTAAAAAAATATTGTGGCTTAAAAATGACATAATTCTGCGAGATAAACCCATGCATCACTGTTCGCACGCACGCTCAAGCACGCACGCACACCCACCTTGTCAGCGGCGAGGATCTTGAAGGAGGCGATGACCTGGTCTGCGGTGTCCGTGTCAGTCGTTTCCGTGGACATGAAGTCAATGAAGGCCTGGAAGGTGACGGCGCCGCTGCCGTTGGGGTCCACTATGCCCATGATGCGGGCGAACTCGCCGTCGCCCTGGCAACCAAGAAACAACAGGTTAACCCAGGAGAGGCAGCACTTTGAGCTGAGACACACACACACACACACACACACACGGACGCAGACAGAATGTGACGTGCAGGACTTAAAGTGTGCGAAACATCGGGACCGAGCCGGTGAATAGAGGCGATCGCGGTCCCGATATTTTGTGTTTGACACTTGCGTATGCACACGAAACATGATTACTGGTTAATGGCAATGGGAAACACAGACCTCGGACCGACACTCACACATCATTTTGGACGCTCTACGTGAAAAGTGACAGTTCGCTTCAGTCAGTACGCTAGGACAGAAATGCAGCAAATACCAGAGCGAAACAGATCAAATAAGACAAGCAGCAAGAGGATCAGGAAGAGAGCGCAGGGTGTCTGCAGGTGTCTGGTCAGTGTTCGGAGATTACACTTACCGACACTGATACACTGATATATTAAAGTGACGATTTGAAGAAAATATGAGTAGGACTGGGTATGGTCAGAAACTTTTCCAAACCTGTGCCAGTATTGAGCTTTGGTAAAAATACAAAAACTTTTTCTATAAAAAGGGGTTTTTCTACAAAATCCCTATTTTGCTATTTAACTAAAAAGGCCGAACTTCTCAAATGTATCAAATGTGCATTTTTTCTTGACATAAAGCTGCCATAACAGAACTTTACAAAAATTATGACTGGAGGGAACATATGATCGAAGACACGTTTTGTTCGCACTTCAATATCCAGCCCTAATCATGAATGAATCTCACCAGAAAATTTGCATAATGGAAGACAATCCTTAACTGCAATCAAAAGATGGTTTTTCAAAACTCCGCCTTAAGGCTTTGAATTTGGCAAACCGAACCGAATCCGGATAATCTGCGGACACCCTGTGAGAGCATCATGCCAGCAGCAGTACCAGGCTGTTTCCTGTAGAAATGAGTAGAGCCCGGAAATCATCTGAGACCATCTGTCCCGATCGCTTCTGTGGGCCGTCGCAGCACAGCAAAGGCCAGGAAGGGGGAGGGAGGGGGGGGGATGTGAGTTGACGAGGATGCAGTCAGAAGTACGAGTGGCAGAGAGGAGGAGGAAGAACGAGAGGATGAAAAGAGAGAAATGGAAAAGGAGAGGAGCAGAGGGAAGAGGTGATGAACAGAAATACAGATCTCAAAACGATGCGGACAAAGTGAGTGATGCTTGGGGAGATGAAAAAAAAAAAAAGAAGATACAAAGCACAAACGGTTAACAGAGAAAGTCTCGGAGCAAAGTAAAACCTGACAGACGGACGAGGAGCGAGGCCTGTTCAGGCAGTGAGAGGGAGCCCGGTCGAGCTGAAGCAGCACAAAGCAACAGAGACCCCCGGTGGACACACAGTGACGCAACATGTCTCCCCGCCCTCCATGCTGACGGACTGAACCCTGCCTGACCCACAAAGCTCATCCAGGGCCTCAGAGCAGGAGCGCTGACTGATCACTGACCTGTTTTTGTGATAATACCGCTGTGAAGCCAGTTTAAGTTTGTCAAATGAACAAAGAGAACATGATCTAGGAAGCAATCAATGATCTAAATACAGCAGAGAATTGGTGAGGCCACAGCTGTGCGTGCATTGTTGGATTATATTCGGACAATTATCTTTGTAATTTTGCTCTGGCAAAGTGAATTTCTTTTAAGAATAAAATTAAAAAGATTACGTATTTTTCCTGGTAATCGTTTTTTCTATCTAAAAATTAGATGTTTTGTCTTTGGTGTGTTCAAAAGGAGGGATTCAGATCTTTTTTTTATCTCCCATTATCATCTTTCCATTTCAAGGTCATGTTCAAGGTGAATTTAGAGACACACAGTGGATTACATTTAGAAAATGTGACAGAATTAACAAGGGAACAAAGGAAATTTCAATTGTACTAGTCTTGCAGGTGATAATTTGAAGTTCTAATTCACTGTACTCATGCAGATAAGTGAAGTGGTTTAACTGATAAATACTGTTTACTCCTTTTCAAGTGGCGTAATCTAGGTCTCAAAATTAGAGGAGAAAGGTTTGTGAAAACAACAACAACGAGTCTGACAAAAGCAATTCATCATTTAAAGCTACCGTGTGCTGAAAATGTCTGACTTTAGCAGCCCACAGTGGAAGTGTCATAAGGAATCGGTGAAAAAAAACGATCATTCAAAGTCTAGACGAAAATAATCAATAGCTTTAGCTCTAATTCTGATCAAACTTTCTGAGGAGGTGAATGCGCCTGGCAGTGATCTCTGCTCCGCTCTCCTGCTCAGAGGCCCGACCAACGCCAACTCTCTCCCTCCGTCCCGTTCTGGAGCTCCTACCTGCTTGTCGTTCTCCACATCGTAGCCCAGACTGATCAAACAGGCCTTGAACTCCTCGGCCATCAGGGCCCCACTGTGGTCCTGAGATCAGCCAAACACCCAATGACAGAGCGCCACGTCATGTGAACGAACCAATCGCAACAGGGGGATGGCGGTGGACGGCGACCATGCGATCCACGGCATGCAAAGGAGAAGATGAGGACACGGAGGACGTGGGGACAGATTGGTGGACAGACAGACAGACATGGATGTTTAGACAATGTCCACACGCACAACTCAACAGGCAGCCATGATGGACCCGTGAAGACCCTACACACTGAAAACAATCGGACACTTTTTCAACCCGCGCACGTGTCTGTGTGAGACAACACATCGTGTCCTTACTGCAGATGCGTTGAAGGGTTAGATTAAAAATTCATGTTGCTAACTCTAAAATGTCCCGTCCGCTTTAGTTATATAGCGTTATCTCAGGGCTCTTTTCATATAGAGCAGTTCTGGACCGTACTCTTTAGAGTCAAACTTTCCGATAATGCACTAGGATGAGATAAGTGTGTGTTCCTGGGCCACATTCAGCCTTTTAACATCTGCTCCCCACGCACTTTTCTGAGAAATAAATACATTTCAAGTACCAACTATCCCAGAACGCGTGATAACGACTGTTCAAAGAGGATAATGTGTTAACGACTTTCCGTGCGTTGTTTTTAAGAAAAGGTGTGAAGATTGTGATTCTGAGATATTCAGAAGTTCCAGTGTTGTGCGACCAGACACGCTGATATGATTAAAAAAAAAAAAAAAAAAAAACAGACAGCAGCGCGGATCAGTGACACACAAACACACACACACACACACACACACACACACACACACACACACAGGGTGGTGTGAGATGGTGAATGATGGGGGTGTCCTTTTCATCCTTACTGAGGTTCAATATCGAGTTTGCTAGGGAAATTTCTCACAAAAAAACACGCACAAGGACAAATGCAACCTACAGGAGCAGATTTACAACGGCAACATTACTGTATTCATTATCTTTTAATTGACCTTTAACACAATCCGAGTCTGGGATGGGATGCCCGCATCATCTCCCCCCTCTCTGCCCTCTCGGCCAACAGAACCTGGATGCACTGATGCACTCTCTCTTCCCTCATCTGCTCATACCCAAACACGGCCTCTTCCCTAGAAATACCCACGGGCAACGTATGTGTTCTCAACGAGTGCTCGCCTGTGTAAAACACCAGGATGAATGCTCACATGTTTGGTTCCTGTCTCACCCCCGGTTAAGGTCTAAACATTCATTCAGTCGTATAATACATTCATGTAGAAAAGGCCGAGTCCCCACTTGACACACGAAAACCCAAAATGTTCAGACGGGTCCAGGAAAGGTCCCGGAGGTCACACTATTCAATCAACTGCGAGGGATTTCAGGAAATCAAGACCTCTCGGAAGTGTAATCTGAACTGAATCTTTTCTTTGGACACAATGTACAGAATATCACACAACTAAAGTCAACTTTAATGCCACGAATATAGCAAGTATCTGGGTTGAGAGCTAAAGGTGGTCTTTTCCCTCTGGTGTGTCATCGTTGACGTGTTATACTGACATGCATCTGTTATTTACTCGTATGAAGTGGCACCCATGCATGTGTCAGTATGACAAATGCACTGATGGATTAATAGTATAATAATGTTTCAGTCCTTAAAAAATTACTGGAACAAAACAGGAAAGGATTCAATACAACCCACCTTGTATGTACGTTTTATCGAGCTAAATTTTTATATCAACATTTAAAGCAATACTCTGGATGCTCCTCAGGTATAACTACATTATACCTGTACCAACTAAAGGAAAAAATATATCACACTATAGCTTCCAACCCAAGTACTGATACACCTGTCAGCAACTTGACCACTGTGACAATAGTAACTATAAAAAGTACAAAACAAGCGTAATAAATAAGCCGTGACCCCAGAGCTCGGGTCCCCGACCTTGTCGAAGTGGTTGAAGGAGGCGCGGTACTCATAGAGCTGCTCCTGGCTGATGCCCTTGGCGTCACGCGTCAGGATCTGGTTCTCGACCTCATTGATGGTTCTGGCGATAGTGGTCAGCAGCTGCTCCCAACCCACACGGAGGTGCTGCAGGTAAGGAGGGAACAAGGGAGACAGGGAGTGGGAGGACAGGGAGTGGGAGGAGGAAACATGTTGAACGGTGTCTTCCAGAGTTTTACGCGTTCTGACAGCAACAAAAGGAACAAAGGCAATGTTACAAAAACTAGCTGCTTTTAGATGCTTTCCCATCAACTTCAAAAAAATGCACAAAAAAACCAAGTTAAGAGCAAGTCTGTGATGATTGAACGGATTCATTCATGAAGGTTGAGTGTGTGTGTGTGTGTGTGTGTTACCTCCATGGTGTAGGAAGTATACTGGTTGTCGAAGATGAGGGCCTCTTGGATGAGCTGGTGGAATCCCTCCAGCTTGTTGATTTCAGGCATGTAAAGCATGATGCTCTTCTGGTACTCCTTCAGGTTGGTCAGCTGGTCCTCCAGAGTGCCGTTCATCTCAATGGATATCCTGCCAATTTCCTGCCAGCACGAACACACGGTGTTAAATGCACAGTTCACGTGCATCAAGGTGTGAAATCTTTAGAAGACACTCTGTAGCAAGCTTTCACACGGCAGCCTTTCTAGTCTTAGCGTGTGTGGAAAGACCTCATTCTGTGACCGGAGTGAAGATGGATGGATTTTCTGCATAGGCTGAACATAAAAACATCATCAGCGACCGCAATCTCTCTAATGAGCACATCACTGCTGGTGATCACAGTGAAAGATGACAAGTCGCAGCACTTCAGTTTAAAAAAAAAACAAAAAACAAAACACAAACAAACAAACCTGTGCTCCAAGGCCTTTTTTCTGACTGTGGCCTGAATCATCCACAGGTAGGATTTTTAATTTGAGGCTCTAGTTTGCTGCTGTGCTACCTGTGCTGTCGTGAAGAGTTGTGACTGAAGCAGTGGTCGTGAAGTACGACAAAGACCTAATCCAAAATCAGTGATCATGAATAAATACAGCGACTTAGTTGAACGAGACACAAATGGGTTCACCTATCTGAAGACTCTGAAACACGCTTGCGCCCTTTCGAACCGTGAGCGTGGTTAAGAACATTCCCAGCACCAAAGCTCCTAAGCCCTGTCTAATCTCTGCTCCGTGAGCTCACTGTCTTACAATGTTGGCCCGAAAACTGTGACAAACTGCACACAGCTGAGGAAAGATGAACTGCTTCAACACATTGGTGCGTGCACTTGGACCGACCACACGGGCCGATCCCTTACCTCCATTTTTTCCTGTATATAGGCTCCGACCACGTTGGCCTGAGTGGCAAACTTGGCTCTCAGAGTGTCGTTGGAGTTCTGCTTGTTAAGCTCCTCCTGCAGGGCGTTGTCACGCTGCGGCACCATGGCCATTGCCTACAAAACACACACACACACACATTAGAAAGACTCACAACTGTAATAGAAAGCACCCGTAGCTGCACACCTACAAACACTCAAAGCACAAGCTGGAGAAAGTCATTAAATTATTCGGCCCCCAGAGACCGTGTCACGTTCCCCGACATGTGGATGACAGCGTCTGTGGCTCACTGCAGTTATGTTGGAAAACATTGGTCCGTACAAGTCAGTCAGTGACCACAAAAAAAATAGATAATGGAAATGGGGTCTTGCTTACAGTTCCGGTATGTACACTTTACAAAAAACAACATTTTAAAACTAACAACAGCCAAAGTAGCTCTGACTGTTCTCCTCAGAAAGATTCACCACTCAAAACTAAATCTGAGAGAGAGCTGCACTATATTTATGATTTCTAATACATCAAACAAACACAAACTCAACGAGGCAATAAGCCAGAACAACAAACAGGGGAAGTGAGGTGTAAGAAATACCCCACCCCCGCCCTCTGATCACTAGAAAGCGGTTAGTGGTTGGGCCGCAGCCTACCTTTTCCCATTTGCTGTCGATGCTCTCTGGTGTGATGGTGGTGTAGGGGTTTGAGCCGCTCAGCTTGATGCCGTTGCTCTGGGCGATCTTCTGCACCTCGGCCTGGATGGACTGGATGGCCTCGCGCTCCTTGTTGGCCTCCGACAGGGTGGACTTGAACTGCTCGTGGGCCGTGATCAGACCCTGAGGGAGGAAACGCGTTTGGTTTTACCTCCACCAGACTGTTTGCCAGACACGCTTTCTATCTCTTTGTTCACTATCGGTTGCCTTGGTTTAAGAAATAAAATGTTAATTTGCAGGACCTTCGGAAATAGTTTTGCCCTAATTTGTTTTGATGGTTCGTGTCTTGCGTTGCAGTGATCTGGACCACACTGTCCAGTTTGCAGTCACCTGAATCTCCTCAATATTGTGGACAATGAACATGTCCTGCAGGTCCTCCATAGCTCCCTCCATCCAGTTGTTGAAGGGCGCCGCCCTCTTGGCGTACTCCAGGTAAAGCTCATCTATGGACTCCAGCTGCTTCTCTGTCCTCTGTTGGTGGGAAAAAGAGGGGTTTATTAAAATAAACTTTATGGAATCGGGTTAAATGTGAGGGTGTTCTAAGGCTGCTGTAAGACAGGGTAAATACCTGGACACTTTATTAGGCATAAGGGCTGGGCATCAGTTGACCCTGTTTAATGCTTGTGATGATAAAGTAATTGATTTTTGATACCTTACTCTGAGAAATATGAAGATGATTTTCTACTTATTCCTTTTGATATTTGATATTTAACACAAGCTTCTGTATAATAATTTTGCCTGAAGGACATGGTTCAGACCGCTTCCACGACCTTGCGGAAGTCAACCCATTCGAGCTGCATTATCTCACCAACATCTGATCAGAGACCCCGGGACAACACACGCGTGATAGACTGACGTGCGATGATAAAAATCGCAGACTGAGTCGTACCTCCAGTGACTCTTTGCGGCTCTGGGTGAGCGCTCCCAGGACGTCCCACTGATCACAGATCTTCTGACAGCGAGCGTTGACACTGGCTGAGTCGTAGTAGTCCAGTTCGCTGGAAAAGACGCAGAAGAGAGGAGAGTGTTTTATCCCCGGCGCTCAACGTATCCACAGATACGTGATTCACTAACAAAAAGGCCCAACTTTTTTCTCTGTAGAGGACTTGTTATGATCTCGTGCTTTTTTTCTTGTCTACTAACGTCGCTGTTACTGCAAATCTCATCGTTTTTAGGTTCACAGCTGTTCATTCATTCTCACTTCCTGCTCCCCTCCCTCCTTACTTGAGCTCCTGTGCGATGGCGGCGATCTGCTCCACTCTGTCCTGGTGGGCTGCCAGGTCGCTCTCAAAGGCCTCGTGTTTCCGTAGCAACGCCTTGACTTCAGACAGGGTGGAAGTCTCGTAGTCCTTCTGGGTCAGCATGGCCTCCTTACCTGCATACACGTAAAACTTATTTATTCACTTAACCTTTAACTGGATTTAACCTGGCAGACTGAGTGCAATTGCAAGTATCTTAAAATGCTGTGAGGAAGCTAAACACAACAATATACTCGAGAAATTAGGTGGAAAATTTGTGCTTAAGCGCATGAGCCACTTTGGGCAACTTTTAAAATGTCACCTGTTCTCTACATGAGGAAAACTGACTGGTTGAATAAAGATCACAGCTACGTCCTGTAATTTTCCCATTTGATTTGTTAAATCCAGTTTAACAAAAAGTGCAGCGGGATGATTTTTTGCAAAAATTGGATCCATCATGATACCAGAAAGTTGATTCCAAACGATGTTCGTCCATTGTGAATGTGAGTGTGTGTGTGTGAGATAAAACCTTCACTTACCGTCGGTCCAGGATTCATGGATGGCAGCCTTCTGGTGGAACTTCTCGGCCAGGTGTTCCAGTCTCTCCAGACGTCTGATCTCGCTGAGAATCCACTCCTCGTAGCCTTTTTCTGCTCCTTCCAGAGTGTGCCATGCCCCGTTGATATCCTGAGACCAAACAGCAGCAATTACTGATATTAATCCTTCCCTGCAGAGTGCACTACGGCACCTGGTACTTTGCCTGCGTAGTTGATGTAAAGGGGAAGCAAATGGTGTGAAACCTTAACACCGAGTAAACTGGTGTAATATTCGAAAACAACTGAAAGCTGGTCCAGGACATTTTTGTTCACCATATAACGGCAAAAGGCAACTTTTTGAATATGAGGACTATAACAGCTAATGTGATATTGTTAGAAAGCATCAAGCATAATGCTGTTTATCAACATAACTAGTCTGGGATCATTTTTTACACCGAGACACAGAAAAAAAGAGGAAAGCAAAAGATCTGTCACGTTTGGCAAGAAAGTGCATTTTTTCACAAAACTTGACGACATGTGATTTTGAGTGGACTGCAGACCAGGCAGAAATCACAAACAACAAATAACTGAAAACTATGAGGCCTCAGTTAGTGAGGAGAAGTTTCTCGTGTTTGTTAATGCGGCAAATCTTTATCATCAAGAGCAGACCTGTCCTATCAGTGTATGTACACGTCCATTTATTTGGAATATGAATTTTCTCCATGTGCAGATTGTCTGCGGTCTGTAACCAACAAGCATAACATTCACATGCCTTCAGATATGTACTTTCAAAAGTCTTCGTACAGATTTACATCTTTTCTCTGAGATAACAAGCTCTAGTAATTCTGTCTGAATACATACAGACACCATGCGTCCCTCTGACGGCATGAAGGCAGGTCTGTTGCTGAGTCTCAGTTTGGTCTGCAGAGTGTTGAAGCTGATCTCCAGCTGACATTTCTCCTGGACCTGAGGACGGGAACAGAGAAGTCGGCCCCACGGTGTCAGTGAACAGATTCAGCAGAGGAAACAAAAATCTCTTACCTCGTTAAAAATGACGGAAACGGGTGGATAGAAAAGCAGTGCACGCACCGTCAGGCGGACTACTGAACCCGACTACTCGCATATATTTGCCCTGCATATTGTGGGAGCAGAAGTTGATCCAAACCTTTGGTGGTTTGTGGACGCAGCGGTAGTCTCTGAAGTCCTCCTGCTTCGCCTGCATATCGTTTACGGTTTTCTCTTGGGTTCGGTTCTCCAGCCAGGGGATGGTCCGACGGATCCACTCCAGCAGCTGGGAGCAGTGAGGAAGGCAGGAGAAACCGGTCAGCCATGGGAAACTCAAGGCAAGGACCGGACACTTTCTCAATGATAAAAGTTCTTTCCACACAACATAGCTTGATCATTGTGTCTATGATGTTAGATCAGGTAAATGAACATGTGGAACACAAAGGATCTAAAACTAGGGGGTCTGATCAGCATTGATGTGAACATGCCGAAAGGCTTTTGCATGTCTAGTACTCACGTTGCTGGCCAGTTTCTCGTAGTCCTCCATCATTTGCTCGTTCTCCTGGTTGACGGCCAGCACTTTGCAAATACGATTTGCAGCTGTCTCAGCCTATCAGGAGACAGAGTGATGAGCGGCGCTCACGGTGAACGGATGAAACACTGTCATCGAGTCCGCTCACTGTGCCCAAAGCTTAGTGGGAGCTTTCACTGTAGCTAGGTATTAACAAGACGACGCTGCACTTTAAAGTCACTAAACCAAGACGGAAAATAAGCGTGTATTGCTTTTTATTAGTATCTCAACCTGGGATTTCATTAACGCTGCTATAATAATTGAGAGCTTTTCCAAATTTGTGCGTACACACTCCACACACAGGCAGTGAATTGGAACAAAGCTAAACACAACTTCAGGCACACGTTATTTAAAAAGTGCAAAAACATTGCGTCCGACTAATAGAAACATGCTCCAGCTGTTGATGGTTAGTCGAATGTGCCAGGATCAATCTGTGTGTTTTAAACTTCCATGCGTCTCCCGTCACAACTCAGGAGTCAGTGCATACATCTAGTTACAGGTTCACGTAGCGCCGCAGTCCACGTCAGTAGGTCTGCCTAGGATATTACACTACTGTACCACTGGAAATACACAGAATACACAGACTCTGTCAAGTTGACTAAAGTTGATATATTCTGAACAACAAACATCTACTTTTTCTTTGTTCATAACATAAATTCCTTATATATTTTTCAACTCTTAAGTCTGAACTAATACATTCAACATATATCATGTCATATAACAAAACAAACACTTGGAGCTGAGAAGTGTTAATAGCTGAAAAGAAACTAGAGGCATTAACAAGTGTTTCCCACAGTAGTAAACCCAAACAGGTCTGGTTTCCCAAAACCACATCAGTAGAGTAACCTTTCATGTTTTATTGTTTTCCACATTTTTATTTAGAGCGTCCTCAGTTGTCCAGCTGAGATACTCAGAAGCGAGTCAAAGTTACCCATGATCCCACTGGAAACTCTTGAGAGCAACGGCCCCGGTATTGGCAGAGCATGGTACGAATTCAGTCGGCGAGCTCTCTGACACTCAGTACAGACAATCACAGAACCAACATGCGTTTGGGAATTTGAGACCGGACCATAAAGTGGGTCCCTACTGGGGAAACACAGTCAATGTCCAAAGCACCGAAACAGAAACATCAGAGAGCGTTTGTTGTTTTTGTCAGAGTTCCCATCGTGGTCCTAATTTGTAAATATTTCCTGACGGTTCCCCCGAGTTTCAAAAAACGCTATGCTGACGAGCATCCATGACCATAAAGCTGTGACCGATTGAAAACAATCTGAATTCCAAATCAAATGAGGAGAAATAAAAAGCAGCTGTAAAATGCTCCATCTACCAAATGTTGGCAAATCATTCCAGTATATTCCTGTGATTTGACCCATTTTCTGACACTAACTGATATTTACTACATTCCCCAGAAAACCGGTCCGTGTTTTCACTGTCCACGTTAACCTCTAAAACATGTCATGACTGATGGGAACCCTGATGGTTTTTTGAGAGGGATTTTTTTTGATTTTTGGCTGCAGCAAAGTGTTAATGTGAGTCTGAAGGCTGAGGACCTCACCTTCTGTGCGCCAGAGAAGGCATGATAGAAGCAGGACACATAGGTCATTATGGCCTTCTCGTCCGGCCTCAGCGTGCCCACGATGTCTACGCATCACCCGGCAGGGCAGAGAGAGGTTGACAGAGAATGGTAGAGAAAGAGAAAGAGACAGAGTGAAGCCAAAGCTACCCAAAGCTACATGGTCCTCGCTCCCTGAAGGACGTGAGAGCGAAGGCGGCTGGCAAGAGAGCGGCGCTCTCTTTAGGTCCACAGCTTTGAGGTCCTCCTATAACCCCCCACCCCCACCCACCAGTAACGCAGGAGGTGGGATGTGACGGGGGACCGGGACGGGAGGAGGACGAGCGTCATCTTAAGGAGAGTCGAGGTTGGGACACAAACACAGACATCAACCGCTGAATCAAAGCAGTTTACCGATACTCAAACTCTGATGCAGGTCTTTCCTTCGATCCGCTTCATTTAGCAGGTGACGGTGATGCCGTTATGAATCAAGAAGCACGATGTAACTGCACTGAGGAGTGAAACCACAAGTCTTTGTCCTCCTCTAAGCGAACTTCACTGCAGTTTGGCAGGATAGAAAATATACTTAAAAACAACTGCAACAAGTGTCCCAAAGGTACTAAAACGACGTGTCCATAACTGATTCTCAACAATTTGATAATCCAACATTTATTGCAGTCAAAAATATTCTGGTTCCAGCTTATTAACTTTGAGAATTTGCTGCTCTGCTACATTTTGTGTTATTAAAGACAGAACAGCTGGTTCAGAGAAATCCCTCTGCGCTCTAAGAACGTATTTCACTACTTTTTTCCCCCTGACATTTTAAGGACAAATAGAAGAAGTAAATGATAGAATATTTAAACATGAATATGACCATTGGCTCCAGCTCTAGGTTTAATGTTTGGAAATCCGAGCATGACAATATTAACTGAAGGCAAACTGCAGATTTGACTGACACATTCACCTGATTCTGCATGTGCTAATAACAGATATAAAAATCACAACAGTAATCCAGTAAGTGCTTCAAGGTTTAGTTTGAGCTTTAATAATGTAACCATGTAATGGTTTTTTTTTTTTTTTTTACTCCTGATAAAATACCCTGCAGTTGGAAGAGGACTTAGACACAGTTTCAGGATCTCAGTGCAGGTCTCATGCAAATTTAATTGGGAATTTAATTTTCTCAAATGAGCAAATGAACAAGATGAAAAACCAACACACCAGCTGTTGAATAAACTTCCCGAAAACGCTTAACGTGAATAGGATTAAGTGTGATTTGTGTGATGTAGGCAAATAAAGTAATAATGCTGGCAAAAGCAGTAAGTCTGGAGATTCAAGGGTTTGTTTCTAATAGTCCAAAGTTTACTACAAACACAAACTTTCTCTGTAGCTACTCGTTTCATTTAAATAATTCAAGGACTAGAAGAACAAGCTGTAGATGGAACAAGTTTACTCACACACACACTTCTCCCCTGAGACTGCAGAGCAACACAAACAAGAGGAGCCAGAAAATTAATTAGAGTAAGACGAAAAAACAAGAGATGCATCAGCTGGCTTCCTGTCAGAGGTCTACAGGGAGAGGAGAGGGCTGAAGAGAGGGGAGGAGAAATAAGAGGAGGTTGTGAAGCAGAGAAGAAAGGAGAGAAACAGGAGATGGGAGGAGTAGATGAGGGAATTACAGGAGAAGACAGAACTAAATGAAGCTCACAGAATCAGCTGTGGGCTGAAAGCTGAACCCTGAACCTTCACATGCCGAGACTCTCTTTTCTTTATACAAGATGCTACTGTCCAGAAAGCACCAACAGTACCAGGGTTATGCTTGTTTTTTTATTTCATCTGCAGCTAAAACCTTTATTATAACAATTATTTTACTTGATTTTAAGAGTCAATGTGATGCGACGACCAAATTTTTTATGAAATGCTTTAATATCACAAATACAGCAAGTTTTACGACTGACCCCTTCTAAACGATCACCTCAGCAGGCGGTTTTGTTGATCGGGACTTGCCCTCTAATTCAAGAGGAGCTTCGGTTTTTGGTTGCAGATTTATGTCCCTTTAATCACCCTCGGTTGAACATGTCACAACCTGTAGACATACTACGCCGGGGTTGAGGGGTCACAAGTGGATCGGCCTCTTTTTCAGGAGTCAGAAACCAAAAGGCGAAGGAGATCCACCTTCTAGCGCTCAGGGCTCACTACTTTGTACACGCCGTTTTGTGAGTATTAAAAAAGTGACAATTTATCGTGAGAAACGCCGATAACGATAGCACATTAAATGCAACTGCTATTTATATGAATGTTGTCTTTCAGCTGTTGCGGCGGCGAGTAAACGCGAACAGGATCAGTCAGGATCTGATTCTGATGAAAGAGCTGTAACATCGGTATCAGCTAGAAAAAAAAAACTCCTCATTCATCTCAACTGTAATGAAATTCTGCAAAAGCCCGGCGGCTGAAAACACAGATGTCCTGGGGATGTGCAAATTCTGTCTTGTCAACAGTGATCAATCAGTCCTTGAATAATCACTGACATATCTACTTTTTTTTTTTTTTTTAAATGGACAAACCAATTGTTCTGAAACAGCGATGCCAACAAGCTCGGCTGGACTCTTCTGCTGCCTGCAGACTCGTCTCTGTAACAATACATCACAGTACCACAGCGGACAGAATCTTTACTGCTTTCACCAGCACAGTTACATTCACACTGTGTGTCTGTTTTTTGGTTCGTGTGTTTGGGTGTCTCTGTGTGTGTTCGTGTCCCAACAGATCCGGCGTCTTTGTCGAAGCCCAGGTCTTAGCAGCGCTGTCGAGAGGGTGAGGCCATGCTGGACAGGAAGCGGCACCTTGTTAGTAACAGAAGGTTAAAGGTCAAGGTGGAGGGGTCAGGGGGGTACCTTCTGTGCTCCAGAGAAGGCATGGTAGAAACTGGACACGTAAGTCATTATGGCTTTCTCATCTGGACGAGCAGTGTTCACAATGTCTACAAGGGAGGGTTGGAGGGGAGGAGACCGTGGTTATGAAGACACAATCACAGGCAAGACAGAAGACAAGTGATTATACACAACAGGACGCACATGTAGGAACATACACTCGTATTACACAGGCTGCCAAACACGGACACGCATTTAACAAGCTGCTGTAGCCGTTAACAGCCATTCGGGAGAGGGCAAACGGAATGAACAACAGGGTACATACAAGAGTCAGACCCAAATATCAATGAATGAAAACGGCTTGGAAGTGCTGGAGTTCCCTCTCTCGTTAAAGCTACATGATAAAAATAAATAAATAAATTGGATTTGGTGTGTTTATATTATGTGTATTATTATTATTTGTTGTTGTACTACCATAGTTTTTTGTCGATCGTCAACATTTTCAATTTTTAAATTGCACTAAAATATCCCGGTTTTGGCTTCAGAAAACTGGGATATTTCAGAGTAAAGTTCTGCAGGGAAACACATGTTCAACTGTAGGGACAGTGAATATCAGCCAAATGACTATCTAGTGTATAGGTACTAAACATCATCATTGGCCCTCAGTCCTCATATTGGTCTACCGCGCACACACACACACACACACACACACACACACAGCTACACACACAAAGACATACTCAGACAGTTACACGTGCTTTACAATCCAAAGCGTTAGAGGAGACAGAGGAGGAACAACGAAATGAAGGGAGCCGATGGAGGCTCCGCCGATCCCCAAGATGGCACCTTGTCATCTGCTGTAACAGCTCATACACAGTAACAGGTACAACAGTGGACTGTGAACATCAGCGGCCACATTTACATGCACATCAACACCGTGGCTGTAACGGAAGTGACACAACAATTCAATTCAACGTGGCCAACAGTCACCTGCTTGTGTGCACGTAAATGCAGCCAGCGACTGCTCAACGCTTTAGTCCAGTGGATTACAGTGGGCACACAGGACAGTTTACGACAACGCAACATCATTTACAAACGCTGCCGTTTCACGGTAAACTTCGGGCCTACCTTCCGCGTCCAACATCTTGGGAATGTCCAGGTGCTTCTCGGCTACCTCGAAGGCGTTGTTCAGATTGGTCACCGGGTCATCCTAAACAACCAATCACAGCGCCGGAAGACAATAAGCTTGCTAATTAAGAACCGCTATGTTTAGATTTATGATATCATCAGCAGGTTCAGTGTTTTTTTTTTTTTCCAAAAACACCTGGACCGGGTTTGATCAGAATTGGTGTGGGTCCTAGTGAGAATGCGAATCTGTCTACCTTTCTGAGGCTGTCGTAATCGATGAGATCAGGTCTGTGTCTGTGGATCAGAGCGTTGAAGGCGAGACCGTCCTTCCAGCTGTTAGACAGAGAACAGACGGGTTGAGCACAAGGCAGAGGGGGGCCAGTAACGCGACTGGACACACATTTTGGCGGCGATAAGCACGTTTGATATAAAACACATTTTTACAGCTTCTGAATTCTTCCCATCAAATATTTTATGCTTTTAAATTTTCAAATTCACTGTACATATGCCATTCTGTCAGAAAAATACCCTAAGTGGCATCTCACTGCTTTACGGAGCGGTAAAACATGTTCCAGTTTCTCCAACAGGGGGCGACCTTTCTACAGAAATACAGCTGGAATATAAAACATTCCTGAAATAACCTACTGAGATTTCATCCAGTAACACTGGTATATATCATTACATAAATAAGAATTCCCAAACATATTCACCAATATAAAATTAGGTGTAGCCATGCTGCTTCATGACAACTGACAGTGCCTGTGTGTGTGTGTGTGTTAAGTTAGATTTTTCTGTGTGTATCTAGCAGATCACAATAATGTTTTTTTTTTTAATAAACAGATTAACATTGGCCAGTTGTGTTGTCCAGCTCTGATATCATGAAAGTTCCTCATGATAAGCACAATACATTTTTACCAGGGTTTCACTTGAGAGTTTTACTGTCCCATGAGAACCCAAAAGCTCTTTTAGAGAACGTTCCAACATTGCAGCGCTGACCTTCAACAGCTTTCGTCCAAGAATAACACTAATGACCCTTAAAAACAGTGATCAGTCCAACCTTATAGTGTGTGTGTGTGTGTGTGTGTGTGTGTGTGTGTGTGTGTGTGTGTGTGTGTGTGTGTGTGTGTTACCTAATGTGGAAGTTCTGCACGTTGACGTTCTTGTAGGGAGCGGTCTTCCTCTGGCACCACAAGAGAAGACCCTCCTTCGCAGAGGTCTCTGCAGGGGAGAAGTAGAGGAGAAGAAACACAGGAGGGGAAGAGAGGAGCAGGCAGGAGAAGAGGAGAAGAGGAGGTTCGCATTAGTCTGCGAACACGGTGAACAAATGTCTCTTCCTTACATTGAATCAAGCGATTGAATTGTTTTGCTCCAGTAACAGAAAACAATTAAACTTGTTCTGTACTCGTCAGTGGACTGAAACTGCTGAGGATGTTTTTGTTTACTGCATGTGCCTGAACAAAGGTCAGAAAAGCATCAGTCACTGGGGAGAATCAGAAATATGAGTCAATATTCTTAGTAGTGGTCCAACCCAACAGAGTTAATTCATCACAGACAGTTTCAATTGGCCACCACAGAGTCATTAGAGCTCCGAGTGATGATTTATCGACACAAGATAAATGCAAAGACTAAAAACAAAAACAAACAAACATCCTGGAAACTGCTGGTTCTATTTCACATCGATCTAAATCTGGCTTTGGGCAGCTGGTCGGGAAAAACTCCTACTTTGAGGCTGTCACCTTGGACTCCCATTTACTCGGCATTTTACAGACTAAGTGGTTAATCAATTAATGGAAAAACTAATTGACAGATTATTGGAGCATGGAAATAACCATCAGTTGCAGACCTAGTTTGCAACTAAGTTTTTGCTAAGTGTAAATTAATATACAGCAAATTTCCATTGCATAATCACGTGGTAATAATAATAACAACATTAACAACGACAGCACTGAGTAGTTTCTCATCCCCATTCAGTGAGTGAGTCATGTAGTCAGACCATCACTATCACCCCACTGTGTGTGTGTGTCTCTGTGTCCGTCTCTATCCTTGTTACTTCCACTCTAGTTCCCACAATGCATCCTCAACCTCTGCATGTGTGCGTAGACGCCAAACACTGCCGCAGGCTTTAATCAGCGAATTGATCCTGAAGACCTGGCGGGGAGTCAGGCTGCCGCAGTGCCCTTCAGCAAGGCACCGCTCTGCCGAGCTGCCGCCGGTTCTGAACGTGCTCGTGCAGATTACACCTCATGAAGTTGTACCTTCGACGGAGATGTCCTGGATGGCGAAGCGGAGGATGATGGTCCAGATCATTCCCAGGGTCATCTTGGCATTTCCATCCACAATTTCTGCACAACACACGCACAAAAAAAAGTCACCTCAGTCAGTCACCGCATTCTTTTGGTTTCCTCCAGAGTCACTGTGGAGCATACATTTTGTCTATCACTGCTGTTTTTTACAATCTTACATCTGCTCTTTCATTTAATGAAGCCAACACACCCACGCAACCGCACTTACTGTCCCACGGTTGCTCGGTCTCCGGGATTTCCTGGGAACGTGTGATGCTTTGGCAATGACTTCTCTCAAAATTAATTAAATCTTGGTCAATATGAAATACTTGCAAGAACCAACCTAAGCATCATTTAATTGTAACTGTACCGCAGACACATATTCACCCATTTTGAAGGAGGACAAATTACTTTCCATTTGACACATTTCTGTATTGTATTCACTGACTTTGTGACCGAAACCTGAGAGTTTTCACGTATCATTATCTCAGTTTTCCCACCACGATCCACAGATATTTAGCAGGTTAATGAACACACAAAGACACATAGAACAGGACACTGAGTCCGGTGCAGTGATATGTTAGTAAGCGGGCATGTAGACGGGGTCGGATTCCACTCATAGTTCAAAGACATACTGAGACTTAAAGTCCTTTCATTCTTTCACCTGCTTCATCTTCCAGATTATCGGTTACACTCTCGCTGTCACCTGTGAATCTGTCCTGCGTCGCTTTCGTTCCATCCAACGCTCTTCAAGTTTAATTCAATGTCCATCTCTGACTCCGCCGATTTTCATTCCGCTTAATTTCTATTTTTGCCGAATGTCACATTTTGAAACCGACAAATCACTGTCAAATTTATCGTGGTAAATTTTTCTAAATTCGTTCTGCTCTGTTAATTAACATGTATGCCTTTCCTATCCTCGTCTCCTCCACCAACAGGCCTCAAATCCACCCTGTACTTTAAGTTATTACAGAAAAAAGTTTGAGACTGAAGTCCCTCAAGATCAAATGTCGGTTGAAACCATCTCTGACAGGGAAAGTGTAGGACGTCCTCCTCTCTCATCTCGTCACCACTCTCCCTCAATTTTTCCCTCTCCCGTTTTCCGTGTCAGCATTTCTCTCTGTCGGTTTCTAGCAGATGACCTTTAGTGGGCTGCTTTTATGGAAAGCCAGAAAAAGTACGTGAGTGTGTGCAGGATTGCAGAAGTTTGAGCATTTTTGTGTTCGACGGTCATCGGTCTCAGCAGTGCCGTGCTGCAGGAATGTCACGCTTTGTCCCGATAGAGTAGGAGAAAGGTCACTGTCCTCCATCCGGAGTACGAGTTAGCAGTGCAATAATTTAACATGTCATTAGAAAAGAGCATCAACTAAATGCTCCAGAAGTTAAGACACTTTAGGTACTTATGAGAAAAAGATACTGCACAAAGCCTCCGCACACTGGCACGCTGTCAATTTCAAAATCTGTGGCTGAGCCTTCGGACATTCAAATACTTGTACTCGGGTCACTCTGTGCTCCAAAGGCATTGGGTGAATGATGAGACAATGGGCTCCTGGGCACAGACGTGTAAAACGGTCCTCCACCCCTACACACAACGCAGCCACAGGTTAACCGGATCTTTAAACGCTGCAGTTGTCGAAAAACTGCAGCTGAACTGCAGTTTTTACTTCGCACTGGAAATCAAGAGGCGCTGTCTGACTCTTGTCCACACAGCAGATCCACACTGACACTCCTATGCACAGACATTAGATTAAATACGACAGCAGACTACACAAACTTTAATCGGAAACCATTGAAGAAAGCCTGAGATGCAGGGTCTGTTCTTGAAGCGGAGTTCTGACTCTGTGTTTAATGAAACGTTCCTGTAGCCTCAGTCTGCTGTGCAGCTACAAAATGAAGGGAAAAGATAACAAAAACAAGTATTGGGATAGATTTGGTTGGCAGATACTAGATATTAAAACGACTCAAACTGAGGCTCCGGCCCAAGGGCCCATGCCCAGCAGACCTGTTCAATATCCATCAATGTCCAAAGGTCATTGACTGTAATTGTGGATTTTACACTCACCACCAAGTATGAATACTACACGAAAGTTCACCTTTTTGTCTTGGGTTGAAAAAGGATTAAGGTGGATGGATGAGACCGTACTTTCAAGAGGTGTGGGGACTTTGATGGTCCGTTTGGGTGCTTCAGTGTATCTGCAGTTCATGTTCATATCGAACAGTTTCGATTTCACTCACTAAATTTTAGCACATCAACTGGATGTGTTTGGTGTCTCTTTGAGGGTCCTCGTTATGCGTGTGTGTGCATGGATGGATGTTTACCCTCTGCTCCGATAGAGACCAGTTTCACTCCCTTGCTGGCAATGAAGTCCAGGGCTTTGTTCACGTTGTTGATCTTGTGGACCCTCATCTTGCCTCGCTCAGGCTTGGGTAACCGTTCGCCTGTGGGGACGGACGGACGGACGGACGGACACACACACACACACACACACACACACACACAAGGGGGGGGGGGGGGAGAAAGCGAGCACGTTAGTTCCTGTGGTGTTTCCACAGGCTCAGCAGAACAACAGTCAGTCAGGACGGTTGAAGTTACAGCTGCGACGTTAGCGTCACTCACAGCAGGAAAAACTGAGGTGAATGTGAAAAAGGAAGCGGCAGGAACATCCGAATTTCATTATGGGATGACAGCAGTTCAAATGATTATCTACTGTGCCAACAGGAACAGTTGCCACGCTACCACCTCCAATTAAAACACAAGAAACCTCGAGAGGCACAGTGTCCTACACGATGACAGATCTTCAGCAGGGTGTGATCAGTGGTCTGCACGGAGACGGGAACTGTGAGCGACCACACCCTGGAATGGACGGAGATGTAGTGGATCTTATGAAAACGTTTTTCACTCTGACTGACAGCTCAGACACGGCTTTGAAAAATCCGGTCACTGCTCGGTTACAGCTTTCCATTAGCGGCCTCTGTATGAGACATTTCAAATCATTAAATCAGATCTCATTACAGCCGTTTTAGTGTAATTAACAACCTTTGCAGCTGAGCCTAAGTTTCTGGCTAATCCAGCGCGTTTGAGGTCGAACAGATGAGTTACCTGAGATGACCTCCAGCAGCAGCATGAGTTTGAGTCCATCCCTGAAGTCCTCCTCAATGTTTTCGATCTGCGTGCCGGCCTTACGCAGGTGGGAGTTGCACCACGCCGTGAATGTCTGCACGAGAACACAGAAACGGGACACAAATGGTGATTATTCATAGCCTGAGCCACAGTGTTTTTCCAGCCTTTACGATAATAAACCACTCTGAATTGAGAATAAAAGAAAATGAAATTCAATGGACAGGAAGGGAGGTCAGGGAGTTGCTTTGATAAGACAGGAAGTAGCAGAAGACAAGGGGAGTAGACAGACGTTATGCTACAACATCAATACCGAAGAACTGAGAACTACTATTGATGTCAAAATACAATCTAAGCTATATGTCACAAAGTGGAAAAGGTGTCATTGGCAGTTAAATAATTAAAGGCAAGGCACAGTTTAAGGTAATATAGTAAACACCCACTTTCCAAGACAGCTATACACTGAACCACATTTCATCTCGGCAACAACTCAAGAAAAAGTTCGCCTCCAATGCTTTTCTTTACCGTCTTGTTACAAGAGCTCTGAAGTCATTTCACAGTGAACAGAATAAATAAATCCGACCTCAGCCTTATCTCAGGGCTCGGGCCCCACAATGAAAATGTCCCGTCAGAAGCTACCAGATCATGATCATGCTGGCGTAAAGAGAGAGAGGTTAAGAAACACTGTCATTAATCCTGAAAACCTGACAGAAAGATCCCCTCTGCTGTCTGAAAACCAGACCAGAATCAAACATCTGTGGTAAATGCAATTAAGTGTCACAATGGTGTACAAAATGACAAAACACAGACATCTGGGAAAAGACCCACACCAGCACAAATCACACATGTCAATAGCTGGTTGGAATCCATGTTTTCGTGCTTCTGGTTAGCCAACATTCTTCAGAAATGTGTTCTGAATCATTTTATTTCGAAGGACCTTCTGGCACTGAGGTAGGCACGGGACTGTGGAGAGGCTGGCGCGTCATCCGTGAGCTTTGTCACGTCACACCCCAAAAATTATGGCAGTCAACGTGTCAAAAAACAAACAAACAAACAAAAAACAAACAAACTTGGAGCCATTTTCTTCTGTCTTGTTAAGTAATTTAAAGAAAATGCCTAAAAACGCAAAGTGACCAAAATACACGCACAAGGTCTGTTCGCGTTCACAAAAATGCAGTACGGCTGAAATCTAAGAATAGATTCAAGGAGGGAATGTCCATTACGTGTAAGGAAGAGGAAAAAGGAAGGGGGAGAAGGTGAAAGACAGAAAGTGGAGTTCTTTTCCCAGAAGGACAAAGACAATGACAAAGATAACACTGATTTGTTATAAAACAGACAGTAGCACCACAACACCAATTTTAAATGTGTTGATACTGAAATGTTGCATAAGCTTCAGAGGTTTAAAATGTTATTTTGGACCGTTGGTAAGACAAAACTAACAATTTGCACACGTCACCTTGGGCTCGGGGAAACATAAAAACATTAAATGGGCATTTGTCTCAATTTTCTGGTATGTCGTACACTAAACAACTTATCCAAAAAAAGATGAATTGATGAAAATAGTTATTTGTTGTTCTTTTAAAGTGTTTTTTCTAATTTAGTACCAATTCCCCTCATCCAGAACGTAAACTGAGACTCATACCAGCCACAAAACTACTTCCTCCTCAGTATTTGACACAAATAGGATATGGGAACACAACAACTTTGAGGAAAATATCACTGTTGAAAGTTGTGAAGGGAGGATTTAATCCAATTCAACCCTCACACCTCCTCATTTTCCTCCCTCTCTCTCCTGCACAGTGTGTTCAAAAACATTATGACTGGGTGCTGCTCGCTGCCCTGCCCCTCTCCCCACCGTCCCGCTGTGGCCGTCGGCACAAAGCGTCCATTGAGCCTCGTGGATAATAGCACCCTTCAGCCCCTGTACTCTCCCTCGGCCCGTTCTCCCTCTCTGTGACCCTCCCCTTGACCACCCGATCCCAACCCCCAACACACACACACACACACACACACACACACACCCTCTCACAGAGTTAAGGACAATGCAGCAGGAAGTGGCACTGCAATGACAGGAAGTTCCAGCTTAGTTTAGCACAGAGCAGCCAATCGGCGTGAAGATGCATTCATCACTGTCACTGATTCAAACGGTGATCACGCCTAAACAACACATTTTGTTATTATATGGTGTGTTTATTTAGGAAAAAACACATTCCAACATTGAATACTTATCTTGCCTTACATTCAGTGAGGCAAAACCAACAAGATGTATGTTCCAGGCTTCAAGCTTTGCCTCTGCGAAAGAGGTGTTTGTTACCATCTCACAACTGAGCACGATGAATATCTTGCATTCAAGAATTGTAGGTGAAGTGCTCTAACAATAAATGTGATTTAAAAAATGTAAAATGATATTTTAAAAATTATAGGAGACTCGGATGAGCAAACCTTCCATTTCTTTCTTTTCTACCCAGGATGTAAGATACATAACGTCAAACCTTTGAACCTTCTCCAACGTTTTTAAACATTTCTGGGATTTTAACGAGTCCAAGCGCGAATAACATGTTATTTTTTTTACATTTCTTATCTATGTTGTTAAAGTAGATGCCCATTCGGCACGTCAAAACTGTGAGCTCAGGCAGAGGAGCAAAGTGGGTGTGGGGGGGCTTCTGCACTGTGGGAAGAGCTTTGGATTTAAAAAGCAAGTTTAGCCATGTGAACGGTATCGGAGAGCAGCTTTACTAAAACTACAGAAGTGAGCCAAGTTCCAACGGGGCCACCTGCCACTGGGAGTGGTGTCAGCAGCAGGTTGGGACTTGCAGGGAGCCTGAGAACTGTTTGTTTTGTGCAACACAACATGCTACAGATTATACAGATGATACACGCCGTCCACAGTCAAGAGGTCTGACCCTCACACCGTTAAGCTCACTTCGGCCTGCCCCCCGATCGGCACGCTGCCAGGAGAGGGCTGTCCATCAGGCAGTTCTGGCTCCGTAACAACAGGGAAGAATTCTGTTCAGCTCGCGTTTTGTAATGGGGAAACGTAGCAGGCATCTGGCTACCTATGTCATTCGAAGACGGCAAGGTGTGGTGCTGCTGTGTGCTTGAAACTGGCACAGGCGTGCACATACAGCATTACTACTCAGAAAAGCTGAACCAATGCTGAGTGGATGCTGCAGCAGAGAGAGATTTTCCCCCTCACACTTCCTCTTCATGCTACATTTCTTGTCCTTCATACAATCTAACAAAGTTGTCTTCAGGCATGTTGATAGAGATAAGTGAGTCGAGGCCTACAGTCGCACCTCTGGGCCGTCAACATCAGGTGTAGCGTGTGACATCAACAGACTAACTTTGGCTTGATGTCTTGTGACTTCTCAGGCAAGTTGGTTCACAGGCAACATGGACCGAGCTTCATTTCCCTTGTACAAAAGTGTCATTGGCTTGTTGATCAAAGTCTATAAAACTTGACAGCACAAGCATTGTCTTAAATGTTAAGATTTGCTTTGACTCTTAGTTTAAGTCTGACCTCGACTGGCTTTCAAATAACAAATTTCAACATTAGGTTGCCATTCTGTATTTAAATATCCTGAAGTTTAAGCATTTTTGATGTCAATCGAGTTCCACTTTTAAAGCTGGCGGTAATCGATCTACTTGGCGAACTGACCCTGCTTCCTGAAGAGAGCAACCAAACGGGATGAGTGCCAGCGAAGCCTGTTAAACCTAGACCGTGTGGCCGCTCTGTGTTTGCTACGCAGCTCACGTCAGATGGTTGCGATGAGAGGATTTCTGACCTGAGCTGAGGACAAAGATAACAAGCCCAAGGCCGTGTAGTACAGCGGAGAGTAGTACAGCAAGCTGGATCTGAGTGTTAAGAAGGCTTACCTTTTAGGTAGGAGCCCTGTATCTATTGCATAACCGTTGACAGTGCCACAGTGAAGAACGTCCTCTCCGTTACTGCTGCTACATGTTTCAACTGGGACCCTAGTCTGCTCTCAGGCCTGTCGCTGTTTAACCTTTAAACGTAATCACGTTGATGCGTTTTAAAGCTGCTTTTGGCAAATTAACACATCAATATTTGAAAACCTCTGAATTTTAATACCAGAAAACCCCTGTAATAGGATTAAACTGCAAACTGAGTTAACTGGGAGAGAGTTTATTCATGACTAACGACCTGCTGGCCGCTAAACGTGAAGCTGTTAGTTTTTGCTTATTTCTCGTTCACAAACACATCCATGCCAAACAACTCCGTTTTATCTGAACCAGCTGCTGTAGTGTTTCATTTTGTGGGGACAAGATTCCTCTGTTGCAGCATGTATAGCAGGATGAGAAGGTGAGGGGTGTATCTTTTGATGAAACCGGGTGTCAGGGTGACTTCAACTTTGATGGGCTCACCTCCAGAATAATGTGTGGTAAAATGATTTCAGTGGTCTCCATTTGTAGCAGTTTATCTTTAAGTTGCCCTCTATCAATACGAAGGTAAGAGAATTGGTTTCCACTGAGTCCCTTTCATCTTTCTGCTATCAGACTAAACGAAAATCGTCATCAAAGCAGCAGGCATTGTGGTGATAAAGAGACTCCTCAAAAAGGGCGATTACAGTGTGTGTGGTGAGAGTTCAGGTCCTCAGGGTGCAGAAATCTTTGCCGTTTTGGTCCTGGAGAAGCCGGGAGTGTGTCTGGAAGTGGTTAAGCTGTCCAACGTTTCTCCTTCCATGGCAGATGTACAACAGTCCCCTCAATGTTTTACTGCTGCTGCAGTGTGGAGAAGAGAGGGAGCCTGATGGGGTCCACTGGGGTTCGATCTGTTGTCTAACAGAGGCACGCACGCACACGCGTACCTGTACCAGAGTCAGTTTTTTAAAGTGTCTGATCTCTAACTGAGCCCACGGGGTCAAAAAGGTCAAGGGTCAGATAGATATCACTGGTTGAAAAGAGGGGAACACAGATGTATCTTTAAAATGCAAACATGCAAGCACAGGAATACACACACACACACACACACACACACACACACACACGTATAAAACACACCCTTGGAAACACATTCATTGAAAACATGAGGTTACGTAGCCCATCTTTCACTGCTCACTGTCTCTCTCACACACACACACACACACACACACACACACACACACACACACACCCCCACCACTCCTTGGGCAGGAATGTGATAAAGAGACACAAGAATCAATATCTAACCAGTGACACACACACACACACACGTCATATCTTTATAGCTCTCTTAAACTCTTAGACCAATTATTCCCCACACCCAATTTCTCAATGCATGGGCAATTGTACGTATGCACAAGAATGCGCACACACTCTCCCACACACACACACACACACACACACACACAAACACACGCTCACTCTCTCATACACACACACACACACACGCACGCACGCTCACTCTCTCACACACACACACACGCTCACTCTCTCACACACACACACGCTCACTCTCTCACACACACACACGCTCACTCTCTCACACACACACACGCTCACCCTCTCACACACACACACGCTCACCCTCTCACACACACACGCTCACCCTCTCCCACACACACACGCTCACCCTCTCCCACACACGCACGCTCACCCTCTCCCACACACACACACGCACGCTCACCCTCTCCCACACACGCACGCTCACACACACACACACACACACACACACACAAGGGTGTGTCTTTCTGCACCTGGAAAGAATGAGCCAGGTTGAACACAATGTTACTGCTCAACTGCCTTGCATTCCCTGTATGATGTCAGCAGTGTGTGTGTGTGAGAGAGTGTGTGTTTTCTCTAATTACACACCCTTTTCTTGCTATCACTGATGAGCTCACTCTTAGAGCGAATCTAGACACTGACAATCTGTTTCTGTGGCAGCTCATCATTTCTGCATCAACACTCGCCCTCACCTGCTTACACACACACACACACACACACACACACACACACACACACACACACACACACACTCTTCACACAGTTAGGATGTCAGTTACAACCTCTCAAACACTTCCCTCTCTACCAGCAGCAGTCAGCAAGTCAAACAGGCGTTCGACGAGGCAGGCGGAGACTTGCAGCGAGGTGAGCTCAGAGTACAGAAACAAGACTGACGAAGGTGGAGATTCTATGAGATGGAGCAACGCTGCTGAAACACGATGGTGTCTGTTATCAGGTTCTGTGAAATTTTCGCGGACAGATAATTTGCATCTTTTGAGAGTGTAGATGGAATTAATTGGGCAGCAGTGACAGTCCTGCAGCTGGCAACAAGCCCCTGAGAAAGGGGTTTAAATCCCAGTTGCTCCACTGGCACAGCAGAACATCCAGCCATGTCAGATTTGTTGTCCTGACCAACCTCAAGGTGTAAATATGCCGTTTGTATGAATGTGAAGCATGGGTGTGACACAACACAGTGTCCGAGAACGGAAAAGCAAATGTAAAACGGCAACAGACGGCAAATTGCTGCCCCGAAGAGCAGATTTATACTGCTAGTTAAAGGAGTTATAAGTGGACTCGTTGGCAGGAGGTACAACCTCGAGGGACTTGGACAAAGCCATACTAAACTGGACCAGACTCAGTTGAGCCAAAACCACGCTGGCCTGGCCCTCAGTAACTAGTCTGGTCTGGCCTGACACAAGGCCTCCTATTCTTAGAGGCATGTCAATTAAAAAAGGGCTGTGGTGTGCACCACAGTGGCCCCACTGACTATTGTCACACACACTTTTGCTTCAAATGCTCCAGACGACAGGTTAGTCTTTGTGCCTTAACATACAACTCGGTTTAAATGTATTTTCGCATGTAAACACACACACGGAAAAATACTTACACAGCATCTCCATGTACATATAGAACATACAACCAAGCAACTCGTGAGATTTGCCCATTTATGTTAGGCATGTAGCAACTACTAACACTGGGGGCCTTCAATAAATATTTACTTTTACACAAACAATATACCTTTTGCTGCTATCAATCACCAAAAAAACAGAAAGGACAACATTTGTAAAATTCTCCACTTCAGAGTCACAACTGTACTGTGTTAACTCGAGTCTAGAGTCAAGCAATCCATAAGACAAACGGCATCTTCAAACAGATTCCCCGAGCTCCAACATCATGAAAACTACTCTTCACAACCAAGATTAACTTAAACATAAATCTAGGACCACAATGAAAATACACACACACACACACACACACACACACACACACACTCACTCAAAAAAAAAAAAAAAAAAAAAAAAAGCTATCCCCCTGCACTGTGGTTCCATGCAGCCCCTACAGTGGTGTAACTGAATACGCAGCCCGCTACTGTAGAGCCGCGGGTGGGAACACAACACCATCCCCATGGTGGAACCTGGGAGGGTTTAGGGTACATGATGTGCATGTGCGTGTTTGACAAGTGAAAGACTGAGAAGGAAGAACCAGCCTCGAGTTAAGCGAGCGAACAGCTGTTTGGTGATCAACGCTCTCCCAAGGCCACTCAAAAAAAAAAAAAACATTCAAACACACAACTGGCAGCATCTCTGAAATGACGAATGATAAAAGATCAACCGGAATGCAGTGTCAAAGCCAAGCATAGTGGTTCCACGGAGAGAGGGAAAGCTGGCCAAGATGCTCATGTCCAAAAAACTAGTGGTCACCAGAGTCCTGCTAATCATGAGTAAAGACAGCGAAGAGGAGGAAGAATGGCTTAACAAGAGGTGGAGAAAGAGGGAAATGGGAAAGAGGAGGAGAAAGACAAAGCAGAGCCCTGCTGCAGAGGCTGCTCCGGTCTCATTATCCGCTCAAGTCTGGACAGGTGATCATTAACATGTGTACACAAACACACACACACACACACACACACACACACACACACACACACACACACACACACACACACAGGGAGCCGCCCTTTTGCTTCATGTGCTGACAGGTAGTCAGTAAAGCAGAGCTATAATGTGGGGACAATCTTTCACCATAACACACACACACACCTCCCAGAAGGAGCTGACAAACATGTAATTGCTGTGTACTTCTTGGCTGCCCTAATGCCCTTCAGATATACCATTATGCGAGTCGACAGCTTAACGCTGACTGTTTTCAACAAGCTTCATCGACGGCGTCCAGCGACACACACAACTCTCAGGAAAAGCCTTAATATAGCAGCTGACAGAAACAAAAGAAAGGGAGGATTAAAGATTAAAGAGAGGAGGACAGGAGGGGAGGGGAGAGGAAATGCAGCGTGGGGGGTGGGGTGGGCAGGAGATGATCAAGAGAAGGAGGAGGTCGGGAAAAGAGTGAACAGTGATGAATGTGGGGAACAAGAGACGACAAATGTGACAAAAAGTGTCCAAAAAGTAGAAAAGTATGAATTTACATTTGACTTTGTCCTGACAACAGCTTAAACCAATGGAAATAAGATCAAGTTAAAGCTTTCAAAGAGTGGAAACACTCAGTTGTCGGAAACACAAATAGTTTCAAAAGTGCTCTAAAGCTGACTGAATAAAACCTTTAAGTAATAGTGCTAAGTGCCTAAACACTTCAGTAACTACCGCAGCACTGGAGGAGGGTAAATGAGAGGCAACAGATGGCTGAACATGGGATAAGAGGTAAAAAAAAAAAAAGAAAGTGCTTTAGTAAGATGAAAGATGTTTATAAATGATTTCAACATGAATTGAGTATTAAATGAAAGAGGGAACAATGCCTTTAAGACCAGTGAAAAATAAATAAAATACGTTGTTTGCAGATCCCTCCTCTCCAAGAAAAGCTGAGGATCAAACCACCAACCTCTAGATTACAACTTAGTGCGAATCCCTGACCCCGAGATCACTGCTGCCAGAGGAGACGGAAGAAACGGGGGAAGAGGAGACAGGAGAGGAAGAGTCACTGAGATAAGTGTGGGCTCAGTGGGAGCATACTGGGTAACCAGAGCAGACTGAGAAGACTGCAGGGGAACGAACACGAACACAGAGACAATCTTAATCTCTTCTGGATGGAATCCGACCGACTGTGGATGCAAGATGATCTCCCCAACACAATAAGAGACAATGCATGTGCAACCTTCTATAACTTTCACACATTTCATGGACTTACACAGATTTTAAAAACCTAAATTGGTCATTTTTTATTGGCCAAAAATAAACGAATTAAAAAAACTACTCAGCAGCAGCCTGGTGTCTTTTAGTGATTTGCTACCATTTTATGCGAGGAGACTTAAAAGGTGAAAGGGAAGGAGGGATGAGAGGAAATAAGGGAGGGAGGAGGGGGAGGAGACAGAGAGGGAAGGGGTATAGTGTCAAGCGATGTGGTTATTTGTTCATTTATTTATGCCTCTTCCTGTCTTTGTTGCTCAAGAGTCCAGCCTAGAGTCAGATTGCACTGCCACTGACAGAGATCTGTGTGTGTGTGTGTTTCCCTTCCTACCTATTTTAGGATCAAATATGTCCTCCTACAAAAGTAGGAGAACAATATTTGTGATACACACTGCCTGTGTGTATCACAAATGAACTAACATAGTTGCATTGTAAAAACATGATTTTTTGTGATTTTAGAAATCTACCGTATAATTTCAAAATTGCACGAGATTTTAAATAAACAAATGTTTCGCAGTTTGGAGATTTTTGCTTAACAAGAACAGTTTAAGACTAATTCGTCACATTTAACTGTGCGCCAACATTTACCGCAGTAGGCTGCAAGTGTCACATAGGACTCTCATTTGTTTCTGGTTCCATATTGTGAACCATGCAAAATCACTTAACACCACTCCCATCTCCAAGTTCTTCGGTCGGCCCAAAAATTTGTTTGCATATTTCAACATGATATAAAAAGGTCAAGTCACCCTGTTGTGTGTCAATAAAAACTGTTGGTGACTTTGGGGCTCATTGCTCCACTCACCATCAGACAGTTCCAGTGTTGCATAACTGTCTGTTGACACTACACACCACAGAAGCCCCGGGTTCATTTCTTAATCCACTACATTTATATTTTAGGCTTTTGGCTGACACTTTAGTCCACAACTGGGCAAAGTCTGGTGTCTCAATAAAATTCTTCTGAAATTCCCTGAAATTATTGATATTACATTGAAAGTAGGTTCTGGGTTGGGTACGTGATACTGGGCTCTACGAATAAACTTTTTTTTTTTTTTTTTTATAATTCACTTTTCTATCGGGTGGACTGAACCTGCGTACTTTTCATTACACCAATCCACCATACGTGTTTCGTATACAGGGAAGACTTTGGCCGCAAGAAATCATCCGGAGCTTAAAAACATTAATCCTCCAAAGTATGTGTAATCATTCTGGCTAAGAATGAGAAGAGAAAAAAAATCGCTCTCTTAAAAGGTAATCAGTGTAACTTGCTGGGAAGCAGTACGACAGAATAGTCAGGGAGGGTTAATACCACCCACAGTGTTAAGAATAGAGGGCATCAATGTTTAATGTGAAAATTCAAAGTCTTCAAGACAAATCAAACTTCAAAACGCACCTTAGTAAACCCTCCGGACCATTTAGCGGTTTAGCCATCCAAAACTTTACCCAAGTTCGCTCCACATAAGAGGAGGAGCCGTTTGTTCCGATAAACTGGTTTGTGTCTCCGGGCTGTGATGCTGCTTTGACAACTCAGTACAGGAGGAGACTCAGGGGGTAAAGAGACTTGATGAGACACTGGGACCCCCTCCTGGGATTAAATGAAAGGGAAGAGAGGCGATGACAGAAAAGGGGGGCGATTTTCTGAGCTGGGGGGGGTTGTTGAAGAAGACAAAAGAGAAAGACCATGCAAACACTATGTTTTGAACAGCAAATAAGAGGTTTTATGAATTAAACACACAAAAGTACGATTGTTCTATAGCAATGGAGTATATATAGAAGCGAACACAGATTTATTTGGATGCATATGTCATGGATTATCACTTTCCAGATGTGTAAGACCGTCGCCAAGTTGCCACAGACAAATCAAATTGGTTTCTGTTGTCTCGACTCGCCGACTCTATGTTGTCTTATGCGGAATACAACATCCACACCAGTTGGCAAAACAAACCAAATATTACTCTTTAAATTTGCTTTTTTCGGTGCCAAGTCTGCATCGCACGGACTGGAAGACAGGATAAGGTAAGAGGAGAGAAAGATGGAATGAAAGAGGAGGAGGAAACCAAACAAAAAAAAAAAAAAAAAAAAGCCGGTGGATGAACGAGCGTCGACCCTGCTTAACACGACAGAGATGTCAGGAATGCCAGCTATGTTCTTCCTCCCGCTGACTCCCTTTCCAGTACATTTTCACTCTCCTCTGCTCACCTACTTCATGTCCTTCCTCATCTGGCTCATCCTGGCTCTGTCAGTCATATTTTCCTGAAACGATCCAGTGTTAGCACTTGTGTAGTCCAGAAACAGACCCCGGAGCAAGAAAAGCAGACTTGTAGCGTATCCTTCCTCCAAAATCTCTGTTCTGCAAGTGTCTGAAGAAGTGGTTTCAGCAACACAGACATTTGACTAAAAGGACATTAAAGAGGATCCTTTGAGGAGTAAAAAAAACCTCAGTCCACTCAAAGTCCAGAGTGTAAAGTCAAGAGTGTGTGACATCTGGTAAACGTCAAGATTATCACATATTGGAGTTAGGACTGAAGTCAGCTTGGATCTGCCTCCGAGGCGTCCTTGCTTTGAACTGCTCTCCAGGCTCTTAGAGCGTTATCTATGATGGAAAAGCTTATAACCCCATTTCAAATTTACAAGAACCTTTAATGGTTACTTCAACTGCAGAATTTCAATATCAAACCCTACAGAGTGAGGATCCTCAACAATCCAATAAGCTATAAAATACATGCAGGCACTGAACTGGTAATCCTAATATTTACTGCTGTTTTCGACCAGGTCCTCCTTAAGGTCTCATGCGACTCCATTTTAGACCCACGGCCTCATTTTTAAGCTGTGGAGTAGCGATTTTAAGGGGTTAATTGTTTTTTTCTTAGCTGATACGAAGGAATTCAACAAGCCATTGAGATTTTATCATTGTTTGTGAGAAAAGTTCTCTTTCCATTATTATATCTTCCTCCTGTGTCTTTCCTCATCACCCAAAAATTCATCAAAAGCCATGAGACAAAGTTTTATTGGTCAAAGAAGCCATGTGAGGAGAGAAAACAACATGAGACAATCAAATTCACAGAAGAGGGAGCAAACATTACTCGGCAATAGTGTTTCCCTCAGTTTGCGTGTCTGTTTCTCTCATATCACACCATCACTTCTTTTCCTTGTCGGCCAATCAGCAGACAACTAAGCCACTTCCTGTCTTAAGAGGCACAGCGCAGGAAACAGCGGGGGCGGAGGATGTCCATGTTAATTCTCCAGGAATGCAGTGAGTGAATCCAACTGTAGAAGATGTAAAACATTAACCCCTGAGCAAGTGGTGAAAAGTGTAAAAATCAGCCATCTGAGGATTTCACAGCCGTCTGTCCAATGACACACCGCAGTGGCAATGGGCTCGACAAGGAAAGAGCACAGGAAGTTAGTAAAGGCCTGACACACACCGATGATTCAAATAAGTGAGGTCACTCATGTAGAAAGCTGAGTGAGGTCAGTGGGAAAGAAGGTGCCGCTAACGGCCGAAAGGCTACGGAGGTGACCGGGCCGCGTTCAACAGGTCCTCGCCATTTTGTCTGGTTCGGCACAGAGGGCAAATTGTGCCTTCAGGATTTCACACCTGCAGTTTGTTTTCTTGGGCCAGAACCACAGCGGTAAAAGTTGCCTTTACTGTGATCTTTGTTCATTTAGGTTCATGCTGCCCACACAAACAGGAACAGGAATTTTCTTTATTTTTCCCCACATGATCCGGTATGAGATAGAAACGACAGTTAACAATTAGTGATTGATTTTTAAAAAATTCGCATTTCACACAGTTTCCCCAGAGCTTAGGGCAATGTCTCCAAATTGCTTATTTTGTCCGAGGAGCAGTCCAAAATATTCTCTCAGCATTCCCCACATGAATAACTGCTCCTGTGTCTATCAGATGTTTCCTAAAGTCGGTTTGGAATTTTTTTTTTTTTTTTTCATCCTAATGAACGACACTGCTGTTCAAACGGCAGAGGACATAGATTCACATTTTCAGGCATCTTGGTGATGTTTTTTGGTGCCAGCTGAGGTGAAGGCATTCTCACCCGCCCAAATGAACCCAACTAAATGGAGTAAATGTTCAAACGGCCCACTTCAGTGTGAAACCATGATCGATTGCCGGCTCTGTAGTTGAATGAAAATATACCGAATGAATAAATTCATCATAACGCAGGGGCACCGTCTCTGCTAGAGGCCACACAACAACAAATACTTCACAGGCAGAATAACATAGATTATTCACTTCACAAGACAGATATAAAACTCATCAACGTGGAATGTTGCAAGTAAAATAAACTTGAAAATGTTGAAAATGACTCAGATGCTATCACAGAACCTGATAAATACATCACAGACTCCTCTTACTGACAACAGTCCTTACTTTTAGAAGCCACACTGCAGGCACACGCGCACACACAAACACAAAAAAGGCGGAATACTTCTGCGCTAAAAGGTAACAAATGACTGACACCATTTTAAAATCGAGGGCATTAAATACTGCCCACGAGCAGCATCTGAATGTCTTAACTGGGCCGTCATTTCACAACTAACTTGATTTTTCACACTCTTGAGAAAAAAAAAAAAAGACCCACATAGGCTTCCACGGACATGTCAACGCTTCAACTGCTTTTAGTGAACCACATTTGCTACTTCATGATATCAGTACGTATTTCAGAAATGTGATACCTACTCCAAATTCGAAACGAACGTAAAGCTCAGTACTGAGTAAAACTAATAATGGCTTTAAAAACACTATGTCATCAACAAGGTCTGTTTCTTATCCTGGCTCTGTGACAGCATGCAGTTTGTTATCCAGATAAGGATCCCATTCAGGCGCCTGGTCAGACCAGACTAACTCCTGGAGACCAGGCCAGAGTCAAGGGTAACACCTGGAAACTGCCATACACATCCACACACAAGGGAACTGGACCTTGTGGACAGGAGACAAGCGGACACAAAAAACAACTCAGGAATAAATTTAAGACAAGTTCATGTCAAAGTTCAGTGAATCTAACTTCACATCACTGTGTTTCCAACAAACTGTGTCCCTTCTTTTACTTTCCTCCTTGACATACTTCAAGTTTTTAAATGTAAATCACAGGAGTATTTGAGGCGTTATCGGCGACCCTTGTACTCCTTACTACTGGTCGTACTGATGGTCATTCAGGAATATTATTTACTTACTGGACCATATTTAATGTTTAACGTCCTGGATAAGTGGGTCAACTCCATGTCTGCTTCACAAGCAGAAACTTTTTGTAGCGATGACCTTGAGATCATTACAGAAACGTGTCGCTGCTGCAGAGGTGTTGCACTTTGACTTCGCACTGTTCCAGCCTCAGCTTGGCTGCAAATCAAGTTAAATTATCACAAGTCAATAGAGAGAAGGAGAAAGAGAACGCCTGAAAGAGCCCGAAACAAACAGAAGGCAGGACTGGGACTGTAACTGTTTAACACAAATGTCTCCTATAACCTTGACAGAGTTAACTTTTTCCTATACGTGGGTCCTTTGAGTTATTGATTTTTCATATTTCTAGCTGTCCCGCAGGAGCTGGTCTGGGCAGCCCGAACCACCAGTAGCCAGAGAGGGTGTTCCCCCTCTTTCACCAGCCTGACCTCCCATTACAGAACCAGAGCTCTCCAATCACCGAATGAGCTGAGGTCATTATTATTACACCCCCACATCTGTGTGTGTGCGCGCGCTCTCGTGTTTTTACACGGCCCCAATCAGGAGTTTGGCAGGCCCGATAGCAGTTGGCAGGGCGACGCGTCAGCTGTTTGTGTTGGCCTTTTATTAAAACCGCTGGCTGAATCTTTCCAGAGCTCCAGGACAGTTCTGCGGTTCTGTTGTTGATCAGGCAGGAGGAAACGGAATCACTCCACCGAACCTGGCTTCGTTAGAAAGCGTACCGTTGTCTTGAGGCCAAACTGACTCAGAAGGCAGCTTGAAGGTTGGTATTTTCAGTATTTAAGGGTTTTCCAACGTAAGAAAAAACGTATAAACATGTTTCTGTAAGTACAGAATTGCCAATGAACCAGATTTATGAAGAACATCCTCAGAACAAAGAAAAAAATATTTTAGTATTTTTGCATCATTGTATTTGGCATTTCAAGATGTTTAAGATAGAACGTAACTGCGGGTAAAAATGATAAAACTGGTAAACATTACATGAAACGCTACAAAAACAGCTCTGGGAAACTGCTACCGTGGTAATCACTACTCATCTGGTACCTTTCACCTTTACAAATAAAATCTGTTTTTACACAACCACTTGGACAATATTTAATGTTAACGTACATTTTCTAGGCAACTGCCATCAGTGTGTGTAGCGCGGGAGACAGATCACAGGCCACAAGCCGGCCTTGAGCTTTGAGAGGTCGCGGTGTAACTAAAACTTTACAGGTATAGACCTGCTAACAGCCATGTGTTCGGAAGCTCGAAACTGATCCTGCTAATCCACATCAAGTCAGTCTGGATACGACCATCAGTAAAATGATCACAGGAATTATCCGGGCTCCACACCAGGTTTTACCACAGCTGATATGTTTACTGCCCAAGAATCATGTATTTCTGGACACATGACGAACTGACACGTGAACGTGGTTTACTCTGTACGTGTGCGCATGTGCAAAAGAAAGCGCGTAACCCTTAACATTGGGTGCATGTACCTATAAAACTGCGAGCATCTACCGACGGAGCGGTGGCACGCCCTCTGTTACGATGGTGGTGACGAGTGACGGTGACGGTGACTCGGAGAAGACGATCTGCTTGGCGATGCAACAGCATTCAGTGTTCATCAGCACCATTTCAAACGACAGGAGCGGCTCGGACAGTCACACAAAGACACTGCGCTCTCATTCGGCTGTCTGACCAATACGGACGTCATTATTAGCTGAGGCCTGGTCTGACGATCGCTCTGTTAAAGTGGCAGACGCAGTCACGTATTCCTTCCTGGAATACTTTTACCCGTCATATTTTTGTCGTGTTACTCTTGTTTGTACTGTATTATTAAAAGCTCTGCGTTTTCTGAGACCTCGTATTCAACAAGTACAAAAAGATCTTGGGCAAGATGACTGGTAGCTCCCGCAGCCGACATTTCGAGCTCGCAATGAGTAGCGCAGCACATGACTGCACATCGCTATGGACACAAACAGAAGGCAGTTTTTGTTCTTTTGATGCAAAAAGTGAAGCTGTGTGTTTCTCTGTGAAAACAAAGTGATAGAGGCTGTGTGTCGGGTGAGTTCCATCAAACATGATATTTTGATAATTGCAACGGGACGCCTTGCTGATGATTGCGTCATTCCGAACAGTAAGATTTCAGCTATACATTGATGGGACTTTTTTAAATCTCAACTAATATCAACCTGCTGTACAATACACTTATTTTTTTGTCATTGCAAAAGCCGTTAACCATTTTGCATCACTTTCTCCGCAATACAGCCAATATGCAACTATTATGCAACAAATGGCTTCGTTATCATTTTACAAAGTGTGTCTTAAAACTACAAACGTGTTAAGGCAATGAGTGGTTAACTTTTGTTTTCCATAGAAGGATTTCTTCTCATGACTTAGCTCACAGAGTCTTTTTGTAACAGTGACTGATAAAAAACCATCTGAAACCAGCTGAAGCCTGTTAGAGGAAGCTACTGGTCAGAAAAGAGAAGCAATTGCTGTTGGAGGACAAGTGTGGGAGAGGTGAACAACTTCTGTATTCATGCTGAAGACAATTTCTTCCATTCAAATTCTTCTATTCCGAAACTCTTACCTAATAAATTACTCTAATACTCTGTAACTGATCTTTTCCCCTCTCTCTTCACCGTTTCACAGGCTTTACAGGCACAGAGAGGCGGTTTTTCTGGCTCTAGTGTGTGAATGCATCTGCCTTTGTGTGAGTAAACGCCACTATAGATTGAATGAGTATGTGCTAAACTCAGCAACCAAGACAGAGTCACTCAGCACTGGGTTATTTTAATCAGTAAGGGAAAAAACAACAACAACAACAAAAAAAACAAAAAAACTTGTCAACACACCAGAGACACAAGCCAAAACGTGCTTAGCTGGTGGCACCGCTTCATCTGTCCCCGTCAGCTACAACCAGACACGCAGCTGACAGTTACGTTATAAAGCCAAGGTCACGGCAGGCTGACCGTCCTTGTGACGCCTCTGCAATGACATTTTGGGCGGACGGGGAGGAAGAAAGAGGGAGGAGGAAAGAAAGGAAAAGGAAAGGAGGAGAATGAGACACTGCATGGTTTGGCGGTGAGTGTGAACAGAAAGCAGGTCTGCAAATACTTCTTTTCATAGTTCTAAGTATAATCTGTGTGTGTGCATGTGTGGTATGAGAACCATGGCATTTCAACAGCTATAAATCCTCATTCTTGGCATTCCCACTCGAAACAGGAGTTATGTTGCTCATGTGCTGCTGATCTCATACAAAACCTATGACAACAGCCAACACGTATGTAACACACCTTAGAGAGAGAGACAGAAAACAAAGAGACCACAAGAAGAGACACGCAAATATTTCTTGTAACAACAAAAGCAAATATTAAATGAATGAATCGCGTGGCACTCGAGAGACGAATGCGATGGAGGGCGGAAAATAAATAGGAACACGGAGATGTGTGTGTCTGTGTGAAAATGTGGCCCAACGGGAGTTTCAGGCTGGCCCAGTTGCCCGGCAGCAGACAGCATTGTCACGGTAACAGGCTCTTCCTGCCCCTCCTCCTTTCCATCCGCCTTGCACGCTTTTACCTTAAAAGGCAATGCATTTAACTGCCTGTCACGGCGACAATCGTGATGTAAGAGGGCAGCAAGGTGCACCCCCCGCTTGCTCGCTCTCACACACACACACACACACACACACACACACACACACACACACACACACACACACACACACACACACACACACACACACACAGAATTTATAGGAGATGAACATTAAAAAAAAACACACTTTCAGCTTGACACTGTCGATCCTTTAAAGTTACCTGGCTGCATACATGTCCAATTTGTTTGATTGTGTGTGTGTGTGTGTGTGTGAGATCTCTAAAGTGCAGGAATGTGAAACATGACACACACAACCACCCCCCCCCCCGCGCTTCCTACGAAGCCGCAGAAACAAACAGAAGAGAGAAAAACAGATAGAGGCACAGTCAAGCAGAAAGATGGATGTCTCTTCATCAAGACAAAGGAAGTGGCACAGGCAGGTTAGATGAAGGGAAGAGGAAAATAAGTTAAAAAGAAAAAAAAACAAAAAGTGATTGAAAGAGAGCTGCTGCTCTGCAACGGCACCAACCAACTTCCTGCCAATGTGCGGGAGACTTAGGTCAAACACTGTGTCAACAACTATGTGTGGCTAAGGGGAATGTACGCATGTCCTTAAATGGCCTTGACTCGCATTTGGTGAATTTTAATACCCCTTTTATGAAGTTTAGGAGTTTTCAGGAAGTCAGATATTGGACTTTTTGTGCTGCATGGGGCTGGATTTAAAACTCACGATGACGAAGCAAAGCTGGATTAACCTGCAGATTTCTGACTCTTTCAATGAAACTCGTGAGACTAAAAACATAAAATGCTGATCTAAATTAATTATGAACAGACATGAGGTCCTAGTCTGGTTAAATCGATGTTACCATCTCCAGATTTTTCCACATGTGAGGAAATTTTGTCGGTGTGGTCTGATTTATCAGGGCTGATGGGAGCCCAGCTGTGTTATTTAAGCAGACAGGATGCAGGCTGTACTATTAACCAAGCCATGTATTCAAGATGTGGACATGCAGGTTAAAGACATTCAATCTCCAAAAACTATATGCAAGATATTTTCAGTGACTGCTGCAAAAATCGGGAAATGGAAGTGTTAAAATTCCGGGGTGCTATAAGCAGGAAAAATTCATTAAAATAAAAAGTGGACATGCAATACGTTTTACTCCATTGTGGCGGGTAAAAATCAGATCTTCATAGGAGATCAGGTCCTTATATCTAGATCACGAAAACTGTTTCCAGACTTTAAAAGGACTTCCTGATGCTGCGAGTCATTAGAAGAGGGAGGGAGGGAGGGGACACTGTAAAGAAGCAGAGAGGGTCCAGAGCCAGTACAAGGAGCGGCACATTGTTTGTTCCTCAGGAGTTTCCGCTTGTTGATGACCCGTACAAAATACGCACGCACTCACACACACACGCGCACACACACACACACACACACACACACACACACACACACACACGTCTAGCCAAAGCCGCCCCCCCCCGGTCTAGCTCTGTCACACATTCCAGAGCTCACCAGCCCTTTATGGCTTCATGACTCACTGGCCCATCTGACACATATAGCACACAGTCAAGCGGATGCCAAGGCAAATCCGCATGAAAATGGACAATCAACCGCTCAGAGTCTCACATCAGACAGACAGGAAGGTTAAGGGTGGTGGTCTGGGATACCCAGGCATTTTTCTTTTTGGTTTTTTTGGGGGGGGGGTTTACGACAACAAGGAAATCGGTGTGTCTCTCGTTATTTTCAGTCAGTTAATCTGTTGATTAACTCATTTTTTAGTCTATAAAATGTCAAATGGTGACAAATGACAGTTTTCCGAAGCCCGAGAGGACACCTCCAGAAAGCTTGTTTTGTCTGACAAATCAGGCTGAAAAGTGAGTCTAGTCTAGAATGAAGGTTGTAAACCACCTCCTGTTCTTTCACTTGTAGGAGTAAGATCGACTTCTTTATCCTTTCTGAGCCAATGTCCACAGACGTACAACCCAAAATGGTTACATGGTGACGATCGTGATTCCACACGCTGGCCACCACTGTCCAAACACACATTTATACATCAAAACACTCCTCCAACCCTAACCTAAAACCTTAATGCTGTGATCCTCGTGCCCCAGATAGACTCATGCAGAAAACACACACACAAGCGCACACAGTATACACACAACCCCCCTCCAAGCCCCTCCGGGTGCAGGGCTCAAGTCGTGGCAGCTACCACTGTGTGCAGGTCGGGTCTGGCGGGGTCACAGTTCCAGATCAATATAATCCTTTTAAAATGACTTTAATATTACAGCAATCCCCCTCTTCTGCTGTGTGTGGAGCAGTCCGGGATGTGTAGACAGTGAATCAGTGACAGTCTGATCCTCTCAACCACTTTCTGTCTGTCTGCATACAAAAGAATAAGGAGGAGAAAAAAAGCCTACAAAAACTGGACAACCAGCATTAACGCAAGTTAAGAAAAACCAGCTGCACCAAGTATAAAACCATCAATTGTCCGACAATACCGATAAAGTTTTCTCTCAGGTAATGTGTAATTTTAAATCACCAGGGATACATATCGTCATACCAAGACCATATATCGATGATATACGGAATTACTGCCAGGTTTTACGTGAGAGCTTTCGGGGCTGTAAGTATGGCCATGCATGTCAAGGGTGTCTGGTAAAGACATAAGAGAGGAGGAATATATAGAAACTTCAACTAGTTCCTTCCACTTCAACGACATTTCTCTAAGAATCAAGAGACGTCAACACTGGCTTCTCATCTTTCAACAGAGTCCGAGTGAGTATTTCGCAGATTAAAACAAGTGGTTGTACATCTCTGTTCAGATTAGGTTTTCGGTTGCCCTGCACTGGTGGCTGTCTGACACCTGTGTCCATTTTGGCTGCGTTCTGTTCTGTTGCAGCTGCCGATCGGTTAGAGATATTTTTTTTCGTTTTTTTGGTTTCGCTGAGGAAATCCTTACATAGACTTGGTCTGTATTACAGGATACTACAGCAGTCATATCAGTACCACAACAGTACCGCTGTTCAAATAACCAAGTCTACAGTGTCTTATTTTTGGGACGTCTAAAATCCATCTTAGACCCTCCTGTCTGAACCAGACAAACTCTAGAGCTCTTTCATCTCCACACTTCTGCATGCTTCCTTTGTTGAAAACACTTTCATTCTTCAACCTACCGTCGATTAGAGCTCATTACCTCTCTCTGTCACACTCTCCATCCTCCTCCTCCCCTGAAATAGATTTCACTACTTGCTGGATCTAATGTGAAAGACTTGTTTCAACCAAAACGAGAACTTATTATTATTTTGCCGCACAGCACAACTGGAAAGCTGCACCACAGCGAAGGCAAAATTAACGCATCAATCCCAGGAGGGTGATAAGAGTGTGTTAGAACAAAAACTGTGCACATGCTGCGGTGGCAAGCTCAGCAGGAAACACTGCAGAGCGATTCTCACGCTGCAGCATCAAGGTGTCATGTCTCCGCAGCAGTGGTGTCAAAACCAGAGTGCTGAGCTGATTCACACACACGACAAAACTGCGTTACTCTGAAGCTCCTGAAGGGAACCGGGGCCTGTGTTAACTCCTCGAGCACGCCGCCGTGCGCTCCCTGCAGTGCCGTGAGTCAGAGGGTGGCCGACAGAGGAGTCTTTGTTAACGGAGTGAACGGTAGCTAAATAATCCCCTGCAGGCTAGCTTTGATTGGATCAGACAGGATAGTAGGCTCGTGGCCGATGGCGGAGAGGGTAGAGGACTTCCCTGACCCACATTAAGACCAGCAGCAGAGCGGCCAGCAAGACGACTTTCTGCCGCAGCTGCTGGTTTAGCTGAAATGTCAACTCTGACTTTTTAATACAAACACCAGCTTAAAAGGCTTTAAGAATAAAAAATGATCTACAAAAGATGGTTTAAGGCCGTTACTGGCAGGTCACTCAACAGTTCATAAGTTTTATATGCACACTGCTGCAGCTTATTTGCACTATCAGCTCTTACCTTAGTGATTTCTCCAGTACACCAACAATCTCCGCATCAGCAGAAAAAAGAAAAAAAAACAACTACTTTTTTGCATTTTTTTTTAATAATTTTTTTTCTGGCATTTCCACTGGGGTTCTCTTTATGCAATAACTGAACACGTGCATAAAAACAGCAGTGTCAAGTGCATTAATTACACACAACAGTTTTTATGTCACTAATGTGACAGCTTAGACAAAACTGAAGACAAATTATTCCCCAGTCTGTACTTTTATATGATAATATAGGTTAGGACTGATCTGCAGGCATCCCCTACTTTCTTGGCTAGTCATCTGGTCCATCAAGGTGGCGGTGCCACACACAGACACGCAGCGATCCGTCTGTCTTTCTGGCCTGACTCAGAGAGCATGCCTGACTGTTTGCGTGTGTGGTGAATGGGAAGAAACCGCAGAAACCTCAGAGCCTTCCTTCCTTCCTCTTTCTTCTACAACTACGACTCCCAGGGGGATGAACACAGCGCTGCAGTCACTCTTCAACACCATCTCCCGAGTCTCTCTCAGTCTCTTTTATCCTTTGTCTCTGGAGGTGAGATTTATTTTTTAACCACTGAGCTATTTATCAAAAATCAGGATTTGTTCAGCTCAATAGTCAGTATCTCTCTTCTCTGAGGGGCCAAATGTCTGAGGCAATGGCATATTTGTCCCCAGTACATATTCTATTAAATAATCATTCTTCCATCAATACTGTCTCCACACACACGACCCTTTCTCCGTGAAAATCAATAACTACCTCCCCCGAGAGGAGGTTCAATTCTCCATGCTGGCACTGGGTAAAACTAAAGTCAGGTCACAACAACAGAAAAAGACTGGGGAAGAGGAAAAGAAACCCCCCTGCTCTCCAGTTTCGTTTCAAACCCTGAGGCCAGCAGTAGCAGTGTGTTTGGATCGTCTGTCTTTTCAGCTGCACAAACGGGCAGCAAACCTGCAGTAAGTGTTTATCAGCCATCTGTCTCAAGCTCTCTGCATTTCTCTGCTTGTCTGCATGTGAGTATAAATGCAGTTTTACACACGAAAGCTGCATAATCCCTCCAAAAAACCATGTTTGTCCGTCTGTGTCTTGATTTACCTCCCTGTTCTCTGCAAAATAGGATCATATTGTTTCAGAGAGAGATCAGAGAGAGCCAACATATTCAAATACTGTATATAAGTCTTAAGATATTTGTGAATGAGCATGTATGACCTCAAACACCCATTTAATATCATTCCAGAACTTCTTTGTGTTGTAAAACTAAAAAAAAAAGTAGACCCTATTGTTCATCAGTATCTCTCCCCATAAAAGCTCAAGGCTTGTAGTCTCAAAGACAACCCCCCCCCCCCAACTATGAAAGACAAAAAGACCAGATTGAAGTTATGAACAGGCCCCAGGCTGGTGCTGAGATCCCAGGCCGGAAATATATCCCTCAATACAGACAGAAGCCCCAGAGTTGAACTGCCAAATCATACAGAAAAACAATTTGGCTTTGCAGCACCAATGGTCAAAACCAGACCGGCCAAGTCCTAAAAATAGCAACGCACTCTCCCGTTATCCTCTTTTGTCTGAGCCTGCTGCCTTAAGGACTCTAGCAGAGACGAGAGAAATGCAAGGGAAGAAATAAATGTGGGGAGTCAGTAGGAGAGGAAGGGTGTTGCGTGGGATTATCTGCTGAGCAGAGCGTCCTTGCTATAAATGAGAGCAGCAGAGGAACCTGAAGGCCAGGCACAATCAGTAAATATTTAATGCTGCCGTTATGTGCACTGAAACCAACACAGGCTCCACTGATGCCCACTGAAATGTTTCTGCTTCAGATGTACAAACCGCTAGAGAACCTTCCCAAATTTTTAATTCTTGATTTTGGGTTGCAATTATATGGCTCATTTACACAGTAATATTTTGTAGAGTAACAATGGTCGGTGTTTATCAGCTTTTTATATGTGCCGTTTCAAATACCAGATGGTGTTTTCCTTTGGCAGGAAAATCCTGTTGCATTTCGGGCGGGATGCATTTTCTGTTTCTGGTTGTTCTGGCTCAACAGAAGAAAAAGTGATTCGCTAGCAGTGATAATCTATAGAAAGTCAAACTCAAAAGGCATTACGGTACACTTCATCTACATCTTTTCAGATCGTTGTCTGTATATCTCACGGAAAGGCCGTTCTATTGTGCGTGGGTTTAAGTAACTGTATCTACACTATCCATTGTGTCTGCTGCTTGCATGTGTCCCAGTCGGCCTCTCCTCTTCACCTCTTCGCCCAGTGCCCCAGTTTGAAAGCTGTTAAATAATACAACAGGAGCTCGCTGAGGAAATCAGAGACCGCCGCAGAGGTAAGAAACACGCACACACTTGGTTTGAATCGTGGCCTGTTTGCTCTCATCCTCACCTGCGTTACAACGTTTTAAAAGCCACTGTGATAGATGGAGGCTTCTGCCTTGAGATCACAACAAACACTAACCGATGCCCACAGATCCCAGCAGCCTCACCGGGACCTATCAGGGTTGGGTTCAGTTCACTTTCGATGCTGTAGAGTCACGTTAAATTTCCAAAATATGAGAGCAGAGGCTTTTGGAATTAAAAGATCAATCAGTTTGACCTTGTCACAAATGAGAATAAAATCCCTTTAATAGCAAAGTGAACTGATTCTGGTGCTAACTAACTTAAATTTTTTTTTTTTTTTAATTAAATAAATAAAGTTTTTTTAAGACACAGAACTGTAAACCAACATGTGATTGACAGGAATTACACAGAAATGCGTTTGGAGTTTGGAGCCGTAAAACTCGTACTGTGTACATGAAAGACGTCCAAACATTCAAGTCGCTGCTTCACAATTTAAGTTCTCCCACGGCCAAACATTGAAAAAGGCTTCCATTGTGAAGTAGCTACAAATTTCTGAACATCCGGCGCATGACAATACAGACATTTAACTTTTCTCCAAAATCTCTGTTTCTCCAAATCGGTTTTAATACAGGAGGAAATGTTTAACAACCCCAGTCAGCTAATTAAAGACGGGCAAAAGTCGGACCTAAACCAGGATCTGAAGAAGACTAATCTGAGCAGACATTTCAGTGTCAGTTAGTGACACTCCGTGCTACAAACGCATTCAGTACCAAAAAGTATTGAGGTTCAATACCCACCCCGAGCGTTGTGCATAAGTAGCACAGTACATCCAGACAAGCAGATAAGTAGAACCGAAAAGCAAACGGCAAACCTTTTAAAAAAATGACCAGGTTCTTAAAAATGTTATCTAATGATGCAAGCAAAACTCTGTATTTGAATTTTTTGACTCATTATTTTCAGGTGACTGGAGGAGGGTGGAAAAATCTGGCAGCAACAAAATGGTGAAAAGCAGTAGACTGTCGGGGTTTCTGTTTCATGCCGGTCTAAGTGTTTCACAGCCCAGAAGTCTGCTCTGCTCTGCGACTATCAGACTGAGGTAGACTAGTGTGACAGGCGATGCTAAACCCCTGATCCAGCCGAACATCCACTCCAGATGTCCGCTTTGTGCGTGTATGTATATGTACATACATACATACATACATATAAAAGCATGTCCCAGATGCAGCATGAGGCTTTACCAGCCCAGCTCACCCTGTGTTACCAGACTACCATGGAACATCCACCCCAGAGTTGGAAGAACCTGTCTAGGTGTGGCCATGCATGCAGACATCCATCAAGGTTTATTCTACAGAACAACAACATTATTTAGAAGAACACGATCTGCTTCTTGGATCCCGACCTGCCTCAGGATGCACTGAAGACACAGCCAAGAAAATAAAATAGCTCCGCATCATTTTGATCAATGCTGATCAGCTCTTTACTGGTTCAGTCTTTTTAACAAACGGAACGACAGTTTTCCTTGTACATGTCTACTATTTTAAGATCAGGAAGCTGAGCCTCTGAAAAGTGTCTGTATCAAGGTGTTATTTCCTTTTCTTTTCTGCTCTTGAGAACTTTTGTGTTCTTGCTGTGGTTAAAGGTTATATAAGAATTTCTTAACTTGTCTCCCATTCACTTCTCATGGGAGATATCAGCTTCTATTGTGTTTTTTGTGCCAGTAATTGTGAAAAATTTGTGTTTCAGCTTTCTGACTGGTGTCTCTGATCAAATACTACTTCTTTGTTCCCCTTGTACTCTTAATTTACTAAGATGTTAAATAAAGCAGAAGCCACATCCATGCATATCTTATGTGCCCATACGAATCCTTCCCTAGCTCGCTTTTCATCTCAGATGTGTGTCAGATCTGTATTTAATCTGGTCATTGAGCTGGGATATAGTCTCTGTGGGTGGGTGGGTGAATGGTGGGGTGGGGTCCGTCCCACTCTGGCAGATGCTGCTGCACCGTCACGCTGGCATCAAGAGGGCGACCAGATTGAGGACGACCTCAGACAGTGTGAACAATACATACTCCGGTTGCTGACATGACAAGGTTTGTTCCACACTGAAATGTAAACCGTTTAATTAGCATGATACCTGCTCTTAAAGTCTTAACACATCCATTTTGTGTTTTTGGTCTTTTTTAAGTACTTTTAGAGTCATGGGTAAGTGAACTCGCCGGAGGTTGAGCTCCATACTAGGAATGCAGAGGGTTAAGAGAGTGCTCCAGTTAGCAGTGCACCTCCATTCATTTCGGGGATTTACAAGACATATTTAAAAAAAAAAAAAAAAAAGAATGGTAAAGTTGAGGAAGCAGAGGCCAAGATATCCTGAAGTCCATGGTATGGCTCAAGCTCTGAAATCACAGGATCCTAGGTTTCCCAGAGGTACTGTACAACTTTTTTCCAGCTTTGTGGTCCTCAATGTGACTGGTACTCTGACCTTTATAGGTCAAATATTGTTTGAAAAGAGAGGGAGCATTAAACTGCTGATGTAAACAGTTTGAGATTAAACCTCGTCCCCAAATTGCTGCGCTGGGTCGCTAATAGTTTTTTTTACCTGTGTTACAGTGACACAGCACTCTAAGTCCTTACAATGTAAGGTCTGTTGAATTAAATGATGTCGGGCTAAAAAAGAAGGAAGCTTTCAAAAGAAAAGTATGTTTAGTTCTGAAATTTCTACCACAGCAAGAATACATCATCTAACACTGGTCGAGAGTGACACCTAAACAACACGCATTAACTCACCCACCAACAAATATATGCACCTTAAAATATGCTTTTTATAAGATGTTGAAAAAAAGGGTGCAAATGGTGTAGGCCTTGCACATCTATCGCCTCCAGTGTACGAAAACAGCTAAAACGTTTGAGAACAGTCTGAAATAGCAACAATAAAGAACAGGGTTTCGCTTCTTGTTCCTCTATTTTTCTCATAAAATTTGTATTGAATTTGAGCACTCTCGCTCTCTCTCTCTCTCTCTCTCTCAGGTGCAGGATGATTGCAGAGCCCTGAAGTGGTGTTTCCAAAAATACAGAGCCATGCAGAGCGCTGTGCTTCAGACTAGAGAGGCTGCAGCCTCACAGATACATGTATGAATGCTATCTGCATCGTGCAGCCATGGAGACAGGAGAGAGATGCAAGGGCAAGCAGAGATATTCAAAGATACAGCAGGTAACGTTGTCAAACCGTTGGAGATGCACAACGCCGGAAAATGTTTTTACACTGGTATCTTTTTTGATGACTGGAATGACGACGGGGATGTGTCATTGTTTCATATCTTACAGATTTTAAGGCAAAGGATTCCACATTACTGCCTTAAAGTTTCTCTGAAAAACGCCCTGCAGATTCTTCTGATCTGGAAACTGTGGGGGTGTGAGGTGAGGTTAATGTAATCCTTCCACTTAAGCACTACTGAGGTGTTTGTTTATGAGGAACTTGCTATGAGCAGAGTTGAACACACACACACACACACACACACACACACACACACACACACACACACACACACACAATGAGGAGCCTGTGTTTGTTTAACTACAATGTGTTTACCAGCAGCCTCAGGCACACAATCCCACAGCTATGTGACTCCGTTGGAAAACTAGAGGGGACAAACCTCACTTTCAAACTGCAGACATCCCCCCCCTCCCCAAGACCCATAATATAATGATGTCTCCACCCTTCACTCATATACACACACACCTAAACACACAAGCCTTTATTCTTCTGCTTTCCTACAAACAACAACCCCCCCCCCAACTTCTCAAAAACACCGGATCTTGTATTTTAAAAGAACCATGACACAATCAGTGCAGTCACAATTTCTCTGCTGAAACATACAATTGTTGACACAATGAGCTTCAGGTTTAAAACTCCAGTAGGAGCTGAAACCTGTCTTCAAGAGTGATGATCCTGCAGCCCTGAACAGCTCAACCTCACCTTCACATTCACAACAGCCCAGTTAGGAAAACCACTGATTGATACCAGGAATAAACAAAAGAAAAAAAATAATTTCATTGATCTTTCTAGAAGCATCATTTGTGCAATGAGAAGTCTGCCAACAGTGAGAGCTGCAACAAATGATTATTTTCACTATAGACTACCTTTTCCTTGAATTGTTTCAACTAAACATGGAAAAATGGCTAGTCCCCAGTGCTGGTGGCATCTTGAAATTGCTTGCTCTGTCCAGTCAACACTAAAACTCAAAAGATATTCAGTTTACCATGACATAAAAACAGAAAAGCAACAAATCTTTGCATCTGAGAAGCTGAAACCACCAAATGTTTAGCATATCTGCTTGATAACGAATTAAATGTCTGAGTGATGAGCAGTTTGATATCTTTTGGCTAATCACTCATTGTTTCAGCACAAGCAGCGCCTCTCTGCCTTCAGAACATGTAAGGGGCACTTTTGAAGGGATGCACTTTGGACAGAGAGCGCTGAGGTCAACAGAAATACTAGATGGCGAAACTGCTACCAACTGTTTTTAACACAATGGCAAGTGGATCAAAGTGCTTATTTGCAGGAAAAAAGTCAGCATATTTCTTTAAATATCTTTGTCAAGGATACACTTGAGGACATGTGAAGAAGGGGGGAGGGTCAGTGGGAGGGTTGTGGGGGGGCTGCTGAGCTTCAAGCTAAAACCATCAACATGAATACTGGCAGCCAACCAAAAGGAAATTCTTAGTCGCTGTTGTTGCCAATTTCAATTCATCGTTGGGAAATGCCATTTACTAATCCTCCTAACTATGCACGATAGCAGGGAAGAAAGCTTGTGAACAGCCACAGCCAGAGAGCTAAGGTTGTATCAGCCATAAACTGAATCCAGGGATTCGTGGCTTCTATGACATTCGGACTCACCCGAGTCCTCCTCTCTGCCCCAAAATGCAACGCCTTCCTCGCACACAAAGAGAGTGGGAGAGAAACAGACCGTGAAGAAATCTCTTTGAAAGAGAAACACATTAGGCTTCACCACCTCGACACACAGGCCTACAGCCGACCAATGTCAATACCAGCCCTGGGCTACATGGTAGCTACCATCTCTCCACCGACTGGACCATGTGTTCAAGTTTGCCATTTGGTGTGCTCGGCAACTATGGTCTGTACTTTGAACTCGCCTGCTCCCACTGAAGCAAATTAAATGGTTCCAAAGTGCAATCAATCAAAAGATGGTGAAAACTTTTCTACACACAAATATTTGGTGCAACGATTGGCGCCATAACCCCCCCAAGTGAGCACCCTCTGCCCCCAAGGAAGATTCTCCCTCTCGTCTCCACCGCACCGACCACATCTGCAATCTTGCAAACTCCCAACTCTTTTTTTTCCATGTCCGGCAAAAAACAGGACCCCCCCCCCCCTTTAGTAAAAAGTCACCTCCCACTAGCCTAGCAGGCTAAAATGGGCCACCAAAGGAATGTCTCCCCCCACAAGCTCTCTCACCACCACCAAAGCCAGAACAGAGTGAAAGACAGAGGGGGGAGACTGCGAGGGGTTACATTCCTCCCTGCTCTGTCCTCTCGCTGGCTGTCTGCTTGACTGACTGGTTCGTTGTTTAGGTCCACAAACTGATTCTGGATCGCGGTCAGCTGAGGCGGAGGGCTTTCCCACAGCTGACCTGGAATCAGCTGGCAGCGATGGAATGACCGAGAGCTAAACTTGCATTATCTCACACCCCAAAATGCGTATAGACAGCTACTGTTAGAACTAAAAACTTTCCTAAATTCTTCTCTAAATCTACTTGTGTGTCAAGTTCAAACAATTTATCCACTTCTGGAGGAGGAAGAGGAAGAGGAAGTTATAGGCAGCTGTGGTTTACCTTGAATTTTATTCCTGTCAAGCAGGAAGAGCCTCTGAAAATGCTCTTGGACCATTACGATTTGGGCTGAAACTAAGGAATATTTTCATTATCAGTTAACGTGCTGATTGTTTTCACAATTACATCACAAGTTCCCAGAGCTCATGTCCCAACTTCAAATTGATTGTTTTCAAAAACCCAAACACAATCAATTTACAACGGACAGAAGACGGAGAAGAGCAGAAAAGTCTCACATTTGAGAAGCAAAAAACAATGAAAGCTTAGCATTTTTGCTTGCTAAATAAAAGGAATGATTTTAATGATTTTTTGGTTCTAAAATGCAATTAATCAGTTATCAAAATTTACTGTCCATCGACTAATTGCTTATTGAAATGATTGTCTTAGCAGGGCCATCATTTTTGATAAAAACTACCAGAATTGTGTTAAATTCAATTTAATTTTTCCAATTTTATAAGAGAAAGGTATATTCAGCAGATTTTCCCCTTTATGCTTATTCTTGGAATTCCTTTGAAAACACCTTTGGATAATCACGATCATCAAAAAGATGCATAGAGCATAGAGAAGATGATGATCCTGGCCGGGCAGATTAAGCTTGAGATATATTCGGAGGCTGCAACACAATGCATAATTAGTGTGTGATAAGTATTAAACTCAATCTACTTTTCATCACTGTTCACCTGGGGCAGAGAAAACAGAATTAATGATATTTCAGATAAACATTTGCAATCAAGCACCACGACGCACTGCTCGACGGCCCTTAACGACTTTAATTCAACAGAGGAGTAATTTCCTCGTTTATCCGCCACATCCCAGTCAGGTTGGTCCTGCTACACAGCACCAGCTAATCTCTCTCACACACACACAAAAAGGTAGACAACCAATTAAAGAGTTTGCTTCTTTTCCCGTCTACAAACAGACCATTGTCTATGGTTTTTTAGCTAGCAGGCTATTTAGTCAACCTTCCTCAAACATTTTCAGCTCCTTTCATTCTTTTAAACGTTGTTTTGGAACAGGAAAGTAGGCTTGGGGGAAAAAAAGTGCCCCGTCGTGCAGCCAGATCTTAGCCAATGTAGTAGCGACTGCAGGATGCATTGTTTGGTCCATTCTTCCCGACAAAATGTCACTCGCAGCTCGTCCTGAGCCAACCCGGGCCATCTGACCTGGCTCCGCCTGCCTGCCAGCCAGTCACACAGAAAGCATGCGAAAAGTGGGCGGCAAAAGAACAAACCAACATTGTGTCCGGCAGCCCACCTTGCAGCACTAGAAAAAAAAAATTGTTGTGTGCGTGTGTGTGATGCAGGTCAGGGCACTGGTGGGGTGTGTGAGGGGAGGCCGGCTTACTTTGTGACGTCGGTGGACACATCTACACTGACAAAGCTGAAATAATTAAACATCAGACTAGAAAAAGAAAGTGATTCCTTGTTTCCGTAGAAAAAAAAATTGGGTGTTTAAAGCCAAAATTTGCCTGATTAAGCACAAGCATATACTGCACTGATCATCAGACCTGTCGTGCAAAAGAAGCGAGAAATTATCGCAAGTTATATCAAATTGTCCCATCTACCACCCCGTCTTCCCATCAGCTACAACTGTTAACTGAAGAGGTCTGTTCAGCTCCGAGTCCATATCATAGTCCAGCTCCAGTCACTTCTGTGCAAACAGACTGAGACGGATGTCGGCGCAGGAAGCTGAAGACAGATTGAAATCAGAGTCGCTAACCACAACTGATTCTGCCACTGTGACACAGCTGATTTATGAGAGGCAATTTTCACACACTCCTGATACAAGTTAGGGAAGGGAGTAAAAACATTAGAACGCTGACGTGAATCCACGATTCAATTTCTCTCGTCTTTTTTGGCAGCAAATCCGATTTCCTGCAAATGCTAACACTATTATGATTTGCCTGCCTACCTTGGGCCATTCACTTAGGTGCATCACTGACAATTATGTAAAGTTTTCATTTTTGTGAACTAACCCAACACTACTGCTTCAGGGGGGAAGAGCGGAACACGTGCTGATCAGTCCGATTTCAAAAACACGTCACATTGGCAAATAAGAACAATCCGTCTCAGGTGATGCCGACTCTTCCAGACCCTTTAGCTTGCGTACTTTACTCTTTTCCTTGTTTGCTCATCCACCCACCTCGCTCTACTTTCTCCCCGCCTCAAGACATGAGAAATATGTGCAGCCTAACTGTCGCCGAGGAGCAGGATTTGCACGTACCGCCTCCCGCGCTGCCGAGAGTTACAATGAAGCCTCTGGTGGCGTTATGTGTACCTTGACATGTTGGAACGTGTGGTGGATCCCTGAGCACAGAGAAAGACTTAATAACATGTTTGCTGGGGAAGGAGCTTCGCCCGGACTCCGCCGGGCTTAGTCCAGGCACTCTGGGGTGTTGAGAAATGTCGCTCGATGTACAAAATGGACAACTGGAAGCACACTGCAACGACAAACTGCCTCGGCCAAAGAAACACAGGCCCACACTGTACAACTCTGTACAGCGCTCAAATATCCAAATCACAAGAGACTCCTAAAACAAGTTATTCTTTTGCAGAGCGAATCTCTTGTTTCCAGGACTGAGGACCTTTGAATTTTATTTAAACGGAGCAAATAAAGTAAAAGCCTGACTGCTGCCAAAGTTCTTCTTTTAAGCGGTGTCGTCTTTAACGTGCCACCTGCATTTTTCTTGTCTTTTTTTTCCTTGTTTACTGAAAAGACAGAGTCCTAATCTTTGGTGGGTCCCCGTGGCTCGATCAGATAAAGTGCAAACTATGCACCTCCAGTGTTCTGAGTTCAAATGTGAACTCAGCCCTTTGTCACATGACATCTCCCTATCTGCTCCCTCAGTTTTTCCTGTCTCTGTCTCTCAGCTGTGGACGCCAAATAAAGCCAAAAATGCCCCAAAAAAAAAAAAAAAAAGGAAAAAAAAGGAAAAACCTAAGCATTGCTGTCTTTTTCCCCTTCTTGTATTACTCAACATGGTAAATGTGCAAAAGTCGGCATTATGGAAAACTGCCTCCAACAAACCGTTCCCGTTTTTGACCTTTCGGACTCACCCCTCTCTCTCACACACACACACACACAAAGAAACCCATTCCCACACTCATTATATCCACTTCTCTCCTGATATTCCTGCAGGAAGCATTTGCTCACTTCTGCGCAATAACTGGCACAGTGAGCGTGAATACACCGCAGGAATTTGCCCTTGGTTCCGCGGCACAACTCGAGCTCGGCAGCGGGACGTGTCCCCGGCCTGTACCCTTCACAATCAACCAAACGCCCATCGTCGTGGAATGACGAGTGCAGATCCGGGAATGCAGAGCGATGGACCGCAGCCCAGGTTTGCACAACAAGCCTTACTCTGTTAATCATTGGTGGGTTATAGTTTCTTTTTAAAAGAAACTTTGACCCATACGCTCTCTAGACAAACACGCAGGGCGTCCACACAGTCCACGAACTGGCACGGGGTACCAACGAGGACCGGAGCCGCCAAGTTGATGGTCATCAACTGCAGGAATGTCTGATGTTGACAGCTAGAACGCTGAGTGGCCTAATAAAAGCGCACAACTCAATGCTCGGCATGCTGTCACACCACTAGAAAGCATGTCAGTTATCCGACTAGTTAGTGAGTAAGTTAGTGTGCACACCCTCTCGATCATTCCACACTGTTAAGTCATGGCTCTTCAGATTACCCTTCGTTACACTGCCTCTCCACTCCCTTCTGGGACCTTAGAGGGTTTTAAAAAAAAAAAAAAAAAAAGCTGTAAAAGTGGTTTAGTGTTGTAATACGTGTACCTGTAGTCATGACAGTACATGTGATGTGAATTTCATCATCACGATTGCGTGTGAATCCGCTGCATTCGTTCAGGGCTTGAATGGGCCTATATACATATACACACAAACACACACACACATATGTAGATAGATATCTGTCTGTCTCTCTTTTTTTTAATAAAGAGATTTCTTCTGGCAGGTATGATCACTCAGCGCGGCGCCCAACTAAAAAAGGGAGAACGCTGGGTAACAAACGAGGTCACCGTAGTCTAGTAGATACCGGCGGGCGGCTATCGTCGCCATCCCAGGGTAAAACCGCGCACAGGTAGCAAGCATCACTACGCACAGCGGTATCGATCGCGGCGCAGGGGCTTCTATTAAACACGTCAAGCGGGAGGAGGAAGAAGAAGAACTAGGGGATGAAGGGGGAAGTTGTCGGATCGGGAGTTGATGAAGATGGGGGCGGGAGAGGGGAGGACAACGCTGGAGGCGAGTGGGGCAGGAGAAGGCCAGAGAGCAGGAAAACGCGGGGCCGATGCACCACGTGGCGCCAAGTGGTTTAATGTCATTTGGTGTCTAAACATTTAAGCCTAATATCACAGCAGCCGGTCAAAGCAAGTGGCCATTTAGTCCTGTGCAGTGCACCGAGCGTGGCCGCAGAGACCTGAGTGCCCCGGGGCTGTGGGAAGAACATGAGCACCTGCCATTGTCCCACCAGATATGACGGGAGTCTGCATATTCAGCGGGGACAGCCGTCTTTGTTCGCTTTAAACATCTAGGTCCTGTCCAACTCGTCTCCAGGCGCTCCGGCTCTGGTGTGTTACCCGGGCCCTTCTCTCCCACTGACCTGTCACACAGGCACAGTCCATGTCACATGGACCGCCCTGATTTGCAGATCGATGAGAGGCAACCTGTATGGACGTGAAACCCACATTCTCTCTCTCGGTGATGTCCTGGACTTATTCCTGCGTTTGAAATAGCTGCAATGCTTCGGATACTCGTGAGGTCTGAAGGAGCATGTAAGGAATTTCACCAGCAGACCGCCGGTTTCGATGGTGCCCCAGGTGCTTGTCCGACCTGCCAGGAACCTGAACCTCGCGAGAAGGGGATCGGTAGCTCCGCTCAGTGGGATTCAAACCCATTAAACGCGGACATATTGAACCGCAGCTGCCTTAGAGGTGCCTTATCTACATGTCGGCCACGGACACCGTGGTATCGGTGAGATTTTTCCAGTCGTGAGCAGCAGCAGCAGAAAGTCGCCTGGCCTCAGCCAGTCCTGTCGGCCCCCGACCAGTCAGCCAAGCGGGTGAGTCCGGGCGCTTGATAACGCCCTTAACCCTCAAAAAAACAAAAACAAAACCCCGCTGGACCTGCTACTGGGTCGGATCTGCACAATCACTACCTTATTTATTTCTTTCTTTATTTTTTGCATCAATGTGGCGCCGTTTCCGCCCGAGGAGGGAAAAAGAGAGAAAAGAAAAGAAAAAAAAATCACCTTTGACAGAGTGAAAGCAGCAGCTAATGATAGACACAGGCTCGGCTCGGCTCGGCTCGGCTCGGCACACACAACCCGAGACTTTCTCATTCAGGGAGGGCGAACGAGAGAAGAGGTAGTCAGGATTTAATCGGTGAAATTTAACATGCTTGACACCGAGGGGAGCCTCGGGACGAGCTGAGGGGAGAGCGCCAGGCTGGGGGGACAATACGGTCGATTTCAAGTGGGGCGCTGGGTGCAGCGGCGGGGTTTAGCGTAAAACCGAGGCCCGTAGTCGGGCTCTGACCTCCACTCCCCGACCCATCCCTCCCCTGCCATTTTCTTTCTACCCGCCGCCGCCGCCGACGCCTCCTCCTCCTCCCCGTCTCAGCCCGGCTCGAATCGGCCCAGCTGGGCCCGACTTTGGTGGCCTTACCTTCCTCTGCTGTTTCTCCCAGGCCGGGTCCAGCAGCAGGTCCCGGTCCCAGTCATTCTCCTGCTCCATGTAGGTCTGCGCCCCGCCGGCCGAGGATTGGTTGTTGGCAGCGTGATAATCTACCATGTCAGCAAAAGAAACCTGAGTACGCCACAGAGAAAACTGTCAAGGGAGGGAAAAAAAAAAAAAAAAACCGTACAAAAATAAAAAATAAAAACGAAAAACAGGCAACGTCGGCCCGAATCAGAGAGGTGGGACCGGGGAGGGATACGCGACCGAGGGAAGTGCCCTTCTTTTCTCGCCGCTTCCAGCCGTGAGTGTGTTTTTGAACGTGATGAACGCCCGGTGTGTGCAGTCAGAAAATCCCCGCTGCTGCTGCGAGAAGAAAAGCTTTCCCTCTGAGCGGTGTGGCTGCTGGGAGGAACCGGCCGCTCCGACAAGCTGGACGCAGCGAGGGCCGGCGCTTCCTGTGCCGCCCTTCAGAGTAAACTCGCGTGTCTGACCGCACCACCGTTGACTTCCATATTACATTTTAAATTTCTCCTGTGTTGTTGTTTTTGTTGTAATTATGCGTTTCACCAGTTTTCAGCCTTAATCAAGCGTCTTTTTTCTGTCTCTGTTTCTGTTTTTTTTTTTCATCGAAACGCATTCAACCATACATTGATAAAAACAATAAAGAAAAAGAAAATATTTTTCATCAATTATCTTTTATTATCAAATTTACAGCAAGAAATTCACTGGATAATTGGTATGAACGAAGTTCAAAACTCAATTTCTTGTGCAAAGAAGTTTTCCTGTAACCCCCCAAAAGCTTTGGGATTTTATTTTGAAGGCATCATCATCTACTTCCCGGTATAAATCTGTGTTTTCCTGTACATCTCCAGTAGCTTCCATAGGCCCAGACAGCTCATGAATATTCATGTTCCATTTGAACGCGAGCTGCCGAAACAATGAAACACTATAGATCCGAAACATTTAAACGACGGAACACTGAAAACAATAGAACTGTTTAGAAGAGATTTCTTTATTTACTGCAAACGTTTTTTCCTGATACGTCTCTCAAAGGGCACGGAAACGTTTCATGTATCCCTGGTCAAAATTTGAATAGTCAAGTGAGTGAAAGATGACCTGATTTCCAAAAGGCATGAAGTTAAAGATGACACATTTCTCTAATAATGTGAGCATGATTAGTTGTTTTTTTTTTTTTTGGATTTCCATCTGTTACAGTTTCAAAATAACAAAAAAAGGAAAAGGGGCCTGAAACAAAAGTTTGGGCCTCCTGCATGGTCAGTACCTAGAAACACCCCCTGTGCAAGTGTCACAGCTTGTAACCATTTTGTTGTGGCAGCTCAGAGTCTTTTCATTCTTGTTTGGGGGATTTTCTCTCGTTCTCCCTGCAAAACGCTTCTAGTTCTGTGAGATCCTTGGTTTCGTCTCTCAGGCGCTGCTCTTTTGACGTCTATCCACAGATTTTCGATGATGGCAGAACCTTCAGCTTGCGCCTCTCTCCAGGTCGTCCACTGTGGATTGTGAGGTGTGTTTAGGATCATAATCCTGTTGCAGAAGCCAACCTCTTTTCATCTTCAGCTTTTTTACAGGGGGCAAGATGTTTGCTCCCAGAATTTTCTGGTATTTCATTGAATCCATTCTTCCCTTTACCGGTGAAACGTTCCCGTGCCGCCGGCCGCAACACAAGCCCAAAGCATGATTGACCCCCTTCATGAAATGCTGCGCCCTTTTTTGTCCAAACATACCTTGGCTCATTGCGGCCAAAAAAGTTCCATTTTGACTTCATCAGGACTTGGCCACAGGACTTGTTTCCAAAATGCATCAGAGTTCCTTTGCAAACTTCTGACGCTGGATTTTTGTGGTGATGGACCCAGGAAAGGTTTCCGTCTGGTGACTCTTCCATGAAGGTCATATTTGTGCAGGTGTTGCTGCACAGTAGAGCGGAGCACCACCGCTCCAGAGCCCGCTCAGTCTTCCTTTTGAGGTCAAAAGGGGTTTTTAATTTGCCGTTCTAGCAAATTAAAAAAACAGTTTTCTTGGTCTTCCAGAGCTCAACTTGACCTCCACCGTTCCTGTTATCTGCCATTTCTTAATTACACTACGAACTGCGGAATCTGCTACGTGAAAATGCTTTGCTATCTTCTTACAACCTTCTCCTGCTCTGTGGGCATCAGTTATTTTAATCTTCAGAGTGCTGGGCAGCAGCTTAGAGGAGCCCCTGGCTGCAGACTGTTGGGACAAGGTTTGAGGAGTCCGAGTGTAGGAGCCATAGCCCTAACAAGCTGAATAAGCTTATAAGGGTTATCGCTATGCCCAAACTTTTGACTGGTGCTCGTTTCCTTCTTTTTTCACTCTAAACCTGTACAAAATGAAAATAATACTCTAATCATGCTCAAAATGTTGAAAAGAATGTTTCATCTCTAACCTTATGCCTTCTGCAGATGAGTCCATCTTCTTCTCACTTAACTGTTCACAGTAACAGAAATTTTGACAAAGGGTACCTGTAGCTATCAAATCCAATTTGGATTTAATTTCCCTGCTGGTCCGGTCAGCCGTTGGTTCCCGTTCGTTTCTGTCCAATGCGAAAACTCTAAATTCCCTCAGTGGGTCTGCTCAGTAGTCAGAAGTTAACGCTGCATCACAAGTAAATTGATGTGGGGCCAGAAGAATACTTCATTGGAAAGGAAACAGAAATATTTCAGTGATATCAGTTATTTTTTTTCTTGGTTATTTGTCACTTTTTTAAAAAGCGTCCGAGCCTCCTCTGAGAATGGAAAAAATAAAAATAAAAAAAGAAACAACCTGCAAAGGGAAAATCAATCTTTAGTAGATGATTCATGTGCAGCCTGTGACCATCGAGGGGTCGTGATCCAAACCATTTGAGAAGCACTGACCCAGAGGCCGGACATCATAAAAAAGGAAAGTGTGAGCTGCAGTATCATCCATTACATCTACCGGACCGAGGCTCGGGCTGCTTAGGAGAGTGACCGTCCTGCCTGCGGGAGCCACCTACAGAAGTAGGTCACGCTCAGGCTGTCCTGGTCGATTAGCGTCTCCGCAGCCCAGAGCGGCATATAGACCTTAGCATGACCATGGCTCAGCTTTGAGGCTGTCATGTGATGCCAGAGAGTGCAGCTCTGCTACTAACGGCCCCCTTTGATTGGTCACAACAGGCCTGAATCATAATACCAGTCTTGCCTGGGCTCATTAGCAGCAACAAGCCACTTATGAATGGACAGTTTTTAACTTTTTTTTTATCAAAAAGAGGGACTGAACAAAAAGGAAGTTGGGTGTCAAATGTAGTTGATGTTTACACGGGGGGGGGGTGATGATATGAATGCTGGACCCCGAGAAACACATTCTCATGGCTACTGACTCCAGTGTGTACACATTCTACAATAACCCATCTGTACGTACGTGTGCACCGCAAGCCGAAGTCAGCTCTCTTCTAGTGTAGCAGACACTTCAGAGACAGGTTTCTCAAACCGGGGCAAGTACAAACCAAAATTATCTGCATGACCATATACCAGAGGAGGGGGGGGGGGGGTTGTAAATTGAGTCCACCATCACATTGAAATTGTGTTGGAAGAGGATCTTTTTTAGGAGCAATTAAAGCAACCGACAGTTCTTTCAATGATCATGGGCATGTGAACTTTCAAAACATATGAATTTATCTTTTAACAATCATAGTTTGTTCTTATTTGGGGTAAGCTGACCCTTTAAGTTCATGTAATTGTTTTGGTGTGTATTTGTCCCGTGTTTTTGTGTGACCACCCGATGGTTGAGCTCACACAGCCCGTAACATTTTAAATGTGTTGTTGAGATGGCTTTTGTTTTCATATGAGCAAGTAAAGAACAAGGGAAGAAAAGAGCAAAAGAAAGACAAAAAGTTTATTACTTGCCATTTCAATAAAAGAAATCTGAGAGGTGAGAGAAACAGGAAGAGAGACAGTGTGTTAGGGCGTGGCTGATGCATGACTGTGACAGGCCATCCTAAAGGTCAGTTTGACTCAACACAGCAGTAGTGCAACAGGATATTGAACACACGTACACACACACACACAAAACCTCTGATATACGTATCTCCGGCTGTTCTCACTTTAAAGGATGATGTTGGAAGACGGATATTTACACATACCAGAGAACAGCAAAGAACGGAGGATCATTTCTCGCCTGTGGTCGGACCAAAGAAACCAGTAAACCAGAAACATTGACATGCATTAGCATCAAAAATGTTTGAGACATTCCTGTAAATATCTCTGACGGTTTCTGAGGTCTGAGGGAGTCGTCCTTATTCATGACACAACTGGGCATTTTTTGAAGTAGTTCAGACACAACCTGTTGACTCCCACACTCCCACAGCCCATACATTTGAATCAAGTGAAATGAAAGTGAAGGGGGGAGCACACTGGAGCGGGTCATCTCATTTTATCTTTATTTCTCTAAATTATTATCATTATAGCTCCTTATGACTTTACATATGCTCTTGGCCATTCTCTACGTTCCTAAAATTGAATACATTTTAGCAGAAATTAAATGAATACACAATTTTCAAATGATTGCATTTTAAACAAAATGTACGTAACTAAGCCAAAGGAAAAAGCACAGCCACCGGAAAGTATTGAAAGGAAAAAGACCTTTTAGAACTTTAAAAACTATTCAGACTGAATCCCTGTATTAAAACAAAGACTCAAACAGAAGCAATGAGTTCAAAATCACTTTATGTACTTGCTTTTTTTTTATACTCATGTACTTGAGATCAGTCTATCACAGCTTGAATGCCAGCATCTTGCCAGGAACTGTTTCACTTCAGATTTAAGGCCTTAAAATAATAAAGACATGCATAATGCAGGACAATGCTGAGATGATTAGTTGAATGGCTGATGAACTGCTTTGTTTGAATCTAGTTGTTTGAAGCCCCAACAATGGGACCATCGATCAAGAGTAAAGAGTCCGTTTTAGTGTCGTACATCGCTAAAGGTTGTTATTTTATACCAGCTATTCATTTTCAGATGAGACTGGAGGGGGCGGGGTCCAATATCCCAAATTTAGGCCGAGAAATGACGTCAAATTTGAACGTTTCATGCATGAAGTCACTGAGGTGTCACAAACACAGTGAACCATAAACTCCACTTTTTGTCACAGCCGCCCGCCTTTCTGTCAACTTCGACCCCGGACGTTTCCGTGACCAAAGAGAGTCCTTAAAGGTGTTTTCCATTATTACTGTGTGACTATATGATGAGGCCATGCAAGAGGGGAAATGAATGGCTTGAGAAATCTTGGTACAAAGCCTGTTTTTTTTCTTTGTTTGCTACACGTCTCTCTCATTGAACTACACAGTGCATCCACTTTCATATACACATATAAAACTACACATTAAGATCATGCATGAAAAACAGAAGAGCAGAAAAAGACTACTAAACTAATCAAATCCCGGTGAGTCCGTCTGAGTGGCCCAGGTCAGGTCAGTTGTACATGGTCATGTGGAGCCACTGGAACCAATGAGAAAACATTTAGCTGAATCTCACCTGCCTTAACGACTGCCCTTTATATGAATATCCTTCAGGTTTAATAAAGAACAAGCCAAACTGAGATGTAGAGACTTAAGTCATTCACATCATGAAAATACAAATAAACAGCAGATGTGCCATATATCACACCTGCTACCTCTGTTTTTGTATATTATCAGCTCTCTGTTGAATGTATCTGCTACCAACGCAGATAAAGAGGAAGGAGTCAGTGTCATACAGATGTATATCTGTGTTCATACCTGTCTGTAGCTGACAGTGATGGATCCCATCCCCACCATGTCGTACGCTTGAAATTTGTCTGCAAAGAAGAGGACAAAAAACATTGTACCAATCGGACACCATTCGACCGTGACAGCCAATAAAAGTCTCGATTTTATCCTACCTGTAGGACCAGATGGTCAAAGTTTACTGTGTCAGGACGTGTTGACGTGTGGCGTCTGATCTTGATTTAACTTTACAGGTAAAAATCTATGGTAGCTGAAATGTTTTACATCTCTTACTTTCAGTGTCATGACATAGTAATGTCCAGGAAGGTTGATTCATCCTCATGAAAGCACAAATAAAAATAAACTGAAGCAACTGAAACACATCCCACTGTCATTTTTTTTTTTATTACAGTGTGAAGGATAAAGTTGCGTCTAACAGCTGAGACAAAACCCTTTCATACTGCTCACCTGGTCACTCTGGCTACGTGTGTTTTATTTGTTTATAATGGAAATTAGCTGAGCAAGAAGCTGCTCTGTGTGTTTATTCGCTTGTCTGTTCATCAGTCTTTCACATTAGCATTTAGTTTTCATTTGTGGACAAAAACTAAAATGTATTTCATCATGGTTTTTATCTTCCAAGGTTAATGTTTACTTAGTTATTATTTCTTTTCATAGTGGAAAATGGCCATGAGCAAATTCTTTTGCGTTAGTCTTCTTTGACTTCCTCTAAAAGCCCGTACCTACTGAAACTTCTTGTTTATGGCTGTTGATCTGTGACACTGATTTCTTTTGTTTTCCTGAAAAATTTTTTCGCTCAAAGCACAAAGGCGTAATGGTCAGACACGGTCTCTGCTGTTTTCTGTTCTCACGTGCTCGTGAAAACATCCCTCTCCTCTCCGCCGTCTCCCCTCTTATCTCTTCCTCTCATATCTCCCCCCATCTTCTTCCCACGCCTCCTCTGGCACCTCACTCACCCTCCCTCCCCTCTGTTCCTCCCCCTCTGTCCCTCTTCTCATTTTCCCTGTGGTCGTTTGATGCGTTTGCGTCTCAGCATTACCTTAAATACAGACTCCCTGTTGGCAAAAACTGTACATGTCGTCCTCGTCGTGATTGAGTTCATTTGAATGTGAGCATGTCAGTGATTTAAACATGTTATTGTTTCTAATTGGTACCACCCAGCGCCTCTGCATTTTGAATACTGTGACAATGTGCCATTTGTCTTCCCCCCCCATCTCCCTCCCTTACTGATCATGCTCTCCAGTTTCATCAGCAGGTACAGGAAGCCAGGGTAACTGATGGTCATGTCGGGCTCTGTGTATCGCAGCCCAACCAGCTGCATCACCAAGTCATCCACCATGATGCCTGGAGCAGAGACGGACCAGACAAACAAACCCAGGTCAGAATAAATCCAGTTCTCCAACAGGTGCAGCGACAGTGGGCAGGACATTTTCTCCTGTGAGACATACACCTGTCAGTGGACCTCACGGGTTACAATTCACGCGTGTGCAGGTGTATACCAGGCCGTTGTAAATGTGTCAGGGCTTACTGCCTGTCACTCCACCTCACTTACGAGCAGCACTATTCCCCTGTCGATATTTTACTGACTTGCTGGTGTTTCACTTGAGTAGAAGTAAAGGTACCAATTAAAAGCAAAAAAATCAGTTCTTACTGACTGCCATTATTAGAGGTGAACCGAGTGAGGAATGGGATTTCTATGACTTCAAAGGGACAAAAATCTTTCTGAAGGATTTCAGTGTAAACACCAACGAAGAAAGGCCAGAATACTCTTGACTGACATGTCGCCGTACACACAGTCATCCGGCCTGTGCACTCTGTAAACTATAGTGAGGTTTACTACCCTACTTTAGCATAAATGTACTAACTGCAGGCATAATCTGAGTCTACACAAAGCGGATGACCCACCATCAACTTGATTGTAGGGTCTTTTACTACATAGGCAACAACTAAATCTAAATGTGTTAATGTTCTCTGACACTCGACAAAAGTTAGTTTACAAAGTTAAAAAGTTAAGGAGTGTCTGTAAACAGAAAGCAAATCAGAACTGCTTAGTCACTGCTAAAGGTTCTTGATCTAGTCCAAACACTTCAGTATTATATGTGACCTTATCTATAATGTAGTGTGGCCAAAGTAAATAAAATGAGTTACCTCCACCTTTGCCGGTGAACCGTGTTCAAAAGCAGAGGGAGAGGTACAGATAGGTGACTTGGCTCCCCCTGTTGGTCAGATTTTTATTGACAGATGTGGAGCCTGAACACTAAAACCACCACCTAACAAACGCTGTTTCACGCGTGACCCGCTAGATGCAGCTGAGAAAGGGTGAAAGTGTGAACGAGGTATGTGTTGATTCATGTCGCTGTGTGTCCTCTGTCCTACCTGCTGCCCTCAGAGCAGGGGCGACCTCTCGATACTCGAGGCGCTGGGTTTTGTTCTTGTCAAACACCATGAAGATATCCTGAGGAGAGGTGTGAACACTTGAAATTCAACTGTGACAACCCATGAACCGTTAAAAGCTACATTCTCACTGGCACAAAATTTGTGTTTGTTTTACGAATTGCATCCTGCTCAATGATGGACAGGTTTTTTTGTAGAAATAGAATTTAGTCTAGTTTTTGACCTACTGAAAAACACAGTGCCAGCGAAGTGCGTTCAGTGGCACAAAAACAAAAATCGAGAGAACACTATCATGTTGGAAGTATTTCTGTAATACAGATATCGGTCCATTTTTGCTTCGCTCGAGGGACTTTTGATCATCTCCTGAGCAACACGAGCACAACATGGATGGTTTAATCCACAACGATGAGTTGAAACTCGTGAAACGGCGGTGCTGTTGCTATGCAGTGCTCACTAAGAAATACACAGCATCACACTGAGAAAACAGGGGGAAGAAAAGCACGCTGGCAACACAAACGTCGACACGGTTTGATGAATTGCTCCTTACCCAGTTTTCTGATACACAAACAACCAATCCAAACATCAATTCTGTGTCGTCATCATTTTTAGCCATGTTGATTGATTTATTTTCTTGTTGGTGTTACTGTTGTGTTGTGTCGGGAACCGTACCGTCCACCTCCGGATCTTGTCCCACAGACTCTGGAAGTCTGGCCAGTTTAGCTGAGCAATGCCTTGGGTCTGGATAAGACACTGAGGTCAAGGAAATGAACCAGAGAAAAACCCAACAGACATGAACAGTGGTGACTCAGAAACTCAGAGTTGATACACGGTTCAGCGTCGATGGATAATTACCACATTCGTTTGAAGATGGCAGCATTATTACTGTAGCCTAATGAGACCGAGGAGCAGCCTAAACAAGGCTGCTGGGTTGCTTTACAGCACAAAAGAGGAAGAGAACAAAGATTGTAAATTTCACTATGACAGGAAACTGGGATCAAGCTTAAAGTTGAGTGTGTCATGAGGTTTTTGGGTAGAAATTTCTGCTGTTTCATTTTTGAAGCCTCAGAGTTTTTGATTTTACAGGATTGATCTTCTGATGTGTGAATCGGACGAGATGAGCTTGTGAATACACCATGACAGGGCCTGGATAGCTCAGTCGGCAGAGCATCAGACTTTTAATCTGAGGGTCCAGGGTTCAAGTCCCTGTTCAGGCGAGAGGTTTTAACAATAGGGAAGCAAATCTGGTCACTGCTACTGAAGACTGGTGGTGGTGGCACACCTTTAGACAGCTCACCTGTCTATCACGGACAGCTGATACGCAGAGACACACAACCATTCACACCTACAGGCAATTTACAGTCATAAAACGAAACTCATCTGTTTACCTTCGGACTGTGTGAGGGAACTAGGGAAGCAAAGCAGACCCATGTCTCCAATCCACGCTGGTTATACACTGTACACTATACTGCTCTGTTTCCAAAGAGCCTTCCTGCAGCCTCACTATGGACCCAAATACCTGTTCAGGCTCTTCAGTCAGGCCGACAGTGACTTAAACAATGAAATATTCACCTTGTTTGAAGCCTTGTTTAACAATGTGGCCGTTGAACTCAAATACTTTCTCCTGTTTCTCTCTGAAGTCCCCAAATGGACACGTTTATCTTAATACTTCGTAGATGGGCAGTGACGGAATGGGGCTACTCTACTAGAGCCTGGATAGCTCAGTTGGTAGAGCATCAGACTTTTAATCTGAGGGTCCAGGGTTCAAGTCCCTGTTCAGGCAAGACATGATAAAAGACAATGGAATCAGAAAGCATTAACATTCAGCAGCTGGTATAATTCTCATTATATACACAATGTCCTTCACACTGACAACTACAAATAATTTATCGATATTTTGTGGCAGCAAGTAGCTCATTGTATTCTTGTACAAGAGTGTACAACAGATCACAGGGTTTTAATATGCACTATGAACTTCTTAATAAACTTTCATAAAGTTACTACTTAACACATCTTGGGACGTCGCAGATGTCAAAATCGGTCACACGGTTGAATATGTGGGGCCCCACCAACAGAGCCTGGATAGCTCAGTCGGTAGAGCATCAGACTTTTAATCTGAGGGTCCAGGGTTCAAGTCCCTGTTCAGGCGAGAGAAGTTTTAAAAGGCTTGAAGCCAACATAACCGGACACAAACATTCAGCTGAGTTAACGTACCAGCTGCATCTAAGTTACACACATACAACAACTGTCAGAGAGGTGTCTTCTGCAGTTTGCATTCCAGAAATCAACGTGCTATAAGGAAACGATGCGACATGAATATAGATTAAATTGCAAACAAAGAGAACAATATCTCAATTTCCAAAGTTTTAACACATTCTGTTTTCCATGCATTTCTTGCAGCTGTCCCTCCAGCATCTGTAACTTATGTTACATTATGTTACAGTATAGTTCTTTTTCAAGGATACATCCATGAGGACCACCAGGCTCTTGCAGTGCTCCAGAGCCAGGTTCTTCTCACTGCCGGCCAACACTGAAGACAACAAGTAACATCAGCAGTGGGTATTTTAACATGCAGAGCATTACATCAAATCCTTACGTAAACCAAGAATTGTGAACTCTTGCGGTGATTTTTCGCCCTTTGAGGCGTGACTGAAGTGTTTTTAAAGCGTTAAGGTTGAGAGTGTTTTTCTATCTCAGGTCTTGGTTTGAACCCTGCCGGCTGTAGACTGTATGTCAAGGCAGGCGTAGGGTCGGCAGCTCTGCCGGGCAATTAGTGTCGTGAATACTGGTGCTGTTATGTTAATGGACCCCAAATAGCCTGTTTCAATAGAGGTGGGCGCGGATCCCTGGGACAAAATATGGTGAAGCCAAACATTCTCCGGGGGAAAACAAATTGCCACCAGTGTGCTTCATACATAGAGTAACCACACCGATTTATCACATACATACAAATACACACAAATGTTCATTCTTTCTCGTGGGTAAGGAAGCTAATCCTAAACTTTTCCACGAAACACGAGTCAGATGCTCTAAAAAGATCAAAAACAACAACAAAAAAATGTTTTACTCATCAATACACACACGTTTTAAGGTGCAGATTCAAAGATACAGATTTAGCCTGAGCTCAGCAGATCTAGCAAATCAAAAACTAGACGAAGAAACAACCTCAGGGATGACTTCCGACTCGTTACTTGAGGAGTCAAATTTTGAACGTTATCTTCTGTTGACAGAAACAAGAACGAACAAGTCTATGAATCCACGGAATCACTGACTTCACTGACCTCCTCCCTGTATGGCCTCCGTCAGGAGGCTGTGGAGGTGCACTGCTTTGCAAAACCCCTTCTGAAGACACAAAACAGGAAACATTCACAAACGAAACACCACACGACCAGTGTAACACTCGCACGGGCACTCCTCTTCATACATGTATAAGACACAGGCACAGCGGCTTTCAGCTCGTGGTTTTCACTAGTAATTGCACATGATATTAAGCATTGTATTAATCTGCTGGGAGCAGCAGACGTCTGGGGTTTACCCCCCAGGACAGTTCTGAGAGGGGCCATTTAGCTCAGAGAGTGCATTTTAAATGAATTCTTGTGATTATCCAGTCTGCGTGGGGATAAAGGCGTTTGCCAATGTTGCAGACATCCTAAAGCAGGTTAAAGTTCAAACCTGTTGGCAGACGTTAGTTCACCGGGCTCTGGTTTGGATGGACAGCAGCTGTGTCCAGGTAAATCTCACCTTGTTGCAGTGCTTCTTGAACAGATGTCTGGTAGATTTAGGAGACGGAAGGGCAGCCTGGTGTGGAAGTGACAGCTGCAGAAAGAAAACACAGAGTCTGAATTCAAAAACAAGCCGTATTTTTTAATTCAGTTGGCAGTTAAAGTAAAAATCAACTACATTTATCCATCCATTATCTAAACCCAGTGCATGCTGGCACCTATCCCTGCATGCACAGGGTGGGAAGCGGGCACACCTTTAGACAGCTCACCTGTCTATCACAGGCCTAATACGCAGAGACACACAACCATTCACACCTACAGGCAATTTACAGTCACAAACGAAACTCATCCGTTTACCTTTGGACTGTGTGAGGGAACTAGGGAAGCAAAGCAGACCCATGTCTCCAATCCACGCTGGTTATACACTGTACACTATACTGCTCTGTTTCCAAAGAGCCTTCCTGCAGCCTCACTATGGACCCAAATACCTGTTCAGGCTCTTCAGTCAGGCCGACAGTGACTTAAACAATGAAATATTCACCTTGTTTGAAGCCTTGTTTAACAATGTGGCCGTTGAACTCAAATACTTTCTCCTGTTTCTCTCTGAAGTCCCCAAATGGACACGTTTATCTTAATACATCGTAGATGCGCAGTGACAAAATGAGGCTACTCTAACAGGGCCTGGATAGCTCAGTCGGTAGAGCATCAGACTTTTAATCTGAGGGTCCAGGGTTCAAGTCCCTGTTCAGGCGAGGGGATTTCTAAAACACTTTAAGATTAAGAAAATGGGAAAGATCTTCATCGTATGACACAGAACTTCAGTTACTGGACTGTGTAGTTTACTTAAGTGACATCTCTACTTGGGAAGTCAGTGAGTAATCTACTACAATCACAGCTGCAGTGTAGCAGTCGATAACTTTCCAGTGTACTGTTTGCACTGGAAATTGACAAAATTAGATTTACTCAAAAATCAGTTTGCATATTAAAACCATTGATCTGCTGTTGTACTGTTGATGTACACTCTTAATAGGCAGAAGTCACTACACAGTCCAGTGTAGCAAGTCAGATACTGACCTTTGTTTCATAGTGTCATTCTCAAGTGTCTGATTTTATTTTTTCACAAGACACTAATAAGCCAAGACAACTGAAAATGTGAACCTAGGTGCAAGAGTGACACATGTCAGAGCAGTATCAGAGCCTGGATAGCTCAGTCGGTAGAGCATCAGACTTTTAATCTGAGGGTCCAGGGTTCAAGTCCCTGTTCAGGTGAGAGTGGATTTGAGTTTCCACTGAAATGCTCCAGGGTGGCCATGTTGTCTCTGGCAGGTGAACAATAACTAAGCTGGTTTGTCTCTCACCTTTGATATTGAAGAGATGTCTTGTGGCACTGGTTTGTGAGCTGGACTGAAAAAGAGAAGCATTCAAACATATCACAATCATCATATTTATACTCACAATTCTTAAAGCATGACATCTGACAAAAAAAAAACAACTGAAAAACCTGTTCGACCATCACGGTAAGACCATGAATCACACTGTTGTTTCGAGACTGATCAGCACATGAAATAATCAACCTCAGCTGTTTTGAACTTCTCAGAGGTTCAGATCTCCCTCCCAAGTTCCCATTCTGTGTTCATTCATTGAGAGTCATCTCTCCCGACCTGCAGCTGTGTGCACTTAATTATTACAACAAGTTATGAATCTCTAAATATTGATTCGAGTGGCGCTGTAATGCAGGATGAAACCTCAAACTTCAGTCCGATTGTTTTCCTTTCATTCCTCTTGCCGTGAGATGTGATCATGAGCTGTCTGAGGTTTCTTTGTCTCTTCGGCACTTTTGGAGGTCATCGTTTTGCCTCTTCTAAGAACACTAAAAACCAAGTCCAGGTTTTTCTAAAAGCTTTTAAACTTTTTACAGCTTGGTGGTACCTGATGGCTATGTTTTACATTCTTGTCCTAGCTCCAGTGGCAATGACAACTACAAAATCTAAACCCTGTCCGTCAAACAAACCAATCCATGACTCACGTGGCTGCGTTGCCCTGCTCTGTCAGCACCCGGAGGAGGAATGCCCCCTGCTGATTGGGCTCGGCGGTGGAAGGGATGACGATGTAGCGACCCGGTGGAAGGGAGCCACGAAGAACAACCTCCCGACGTGAGGAGTACTGCGGGCTGTGGCAGACAGGGCGCATTTTAGTGAGGTCCTCGGGCGACAGGTATGTATTTGCAGGATGGGCCTGTAGAGACAGCGCAGAGTTATAACAAGTTCTCATACAGAAAGAGTACCAATTACTGAGCCACTGTTTTCAAGTCCTTAACTAAACCATGAGCTGTGTGTAACTGAGATGCAGCTGGTACGTTAACTCAGCTGAATGTTTGTGTCCGGTTATGTTGGCTTCAAGCCTTTTAAAAATCCTTTCGCCTGAACAGGGACTTGAACCCTGGACCCTCAGATTAAAAGTCTGATGCTCTACCGACTGAGCTATCCAGGCTCTGTTGCTGGGGCCCCACATATTCAACCGTGTGACCGATTTTGACATCTGTGACGTCCCAAGATGTGTTAAGTAGTAACTTTATGAAAGTTTATTAAGAAGTTCATAGTGCATATTAAAACCCTGTGATCTGTTGTACACTCTTGTACAAGAATACAATGAGCTACTTGCTGCCACAAAATATCGATAAATTATTTTTTGTTGTCAGTGTGAAGGACATTGTGTATATAATGAGGATTATACCAGCTGCTGAATGTTAATGCTTTCTGATTCCATTGTCTTTTATCATGTCTCGCCTGAACAGGGACTTGAACCCTGGACCCTCAGATTAAAAGTCTGATGCTCTACCAACTGAGCTATCCAGGCTCTAGTAGAGTAGCCCCATTCCGTCACTGCCCATCTACGATGTATTAAGATAAACGTGTCCATTTGGGGACTTCAGAGAGAAACAGGAGCAAGTATTTGAGTTCACGGCCACATTGTTAAACAAGGCTTCAAACAAGGTGAATATTTCATTGTTTAAGTCACTGTCGGCCTGACTGAAGAGCCTGAACAGGTATTTGGGTCCATAGTGAGGCTGCAGGAAGGCTCTTTGGAAACAGAGCACTATAGTGTACAGTGTATAACCAGCGTGGATTGGAGACATGGGTCTGCTTTGCTTCCCTAGTTCCCTCACACAGTCCAAAGGTAAACGGATGAGTTTCGTTTGTGACTGTAAATTGCCTGTAGGTGTGAATGGTTGTGTGTCTCTGCGTATCAGCTGTCCGTGATAGACAGGTGAGCTGTTTAAAGGTGTGCCACCACCACCAGTCTTCAGTAGCAGCGACCAGATTTGCTTCCCTATTGTTAAAACCTCTCGCCTGAACAGGGACTTGAACCCTGGACCCTCAGATTAAAAGTCTGATGCTCTACCTCTGTTCTGTAATCGTTGAAAATGTTTTGGTTTTGTGTGTGTGTGTGTGTGTGTGTGTGTGTGTGTGTTTTTTTACCGGATATATATGCAGTGCTATGGCGAGGTTTATGTTTCTACGTCTATGGTGTTTCTGCATCAGAGCCAAAATGAAGGAGCAGGTCTTCTGAGGGACCTCTCTGCCACTGTCCACTTCTGACAGTACGAAGGAGAACTGAGGGTTCTGCCAAAACCAACCTGGACACACACAAACACACACAAACGTCAAATACCTTATTTATACACACACTGCACAAATAAACTCATCTCAACTCGATGTGAGAGAACAGGGCACAAACATTGTACAAAGTGACATGCAGTCTTGATCTTTTCAAATAAAAGCTGCTGTGCAAGTAATGGCCAGGGTTTGGGTCTGTTTGAAAAAAAGAGCCTGGAGGCGGGTAAAACAAATGACCCTCAGTGGAGTGGCTCTCTGAACCAAACACATACACTCCATCACATGTGCGCTGTATTAACCATACCATCTGTTTTATTTTAGAACAACGACGACGACTACACAGTTGCGTCGTTTTCTCACCATCCTGCTGGTCCGTCTCTTCCTAGCCATACTGTTCCCACCGCGTAAGTTATTACTTCTGATCGACCGGACTGTGCCGTAATTTCTGTCACGAAGCCGCTGTTAATTAAACTACCGTCTGTGAATCTCCCGCAAATCTCTCACAGCGAAAAAGCCTCACAGGGAAAGGGGTTTATTCCTTATGGCGAAGGTCTTAGACTGTGAAATAGACTGTGAGCCTGCACTGACAGCAAACAGCAGCCACAGTAAGTCAGGACTGCAAACTGAAGCAGATTGGAAAGAAGAGGCTGAAATATGATTAATGGGTAATAACGGTCTGTCTCTAGCAAGCGCCTGGTTCTCTCTTCAGTTGAGGTGATAAAGAGGCCACAGCTTGAGCGTTTACAGGATGGTACAAAGACAAACAGTACAGCTATGCACAGAACCAGAGACGCACCAGGCGAGACATTTTTCATCCCTGTCAGTCGTTACGTGTCATCGTTTGCCTTACCCCCCTGGGGAGAGCCTCCTGCTGTGATGCTCGGCACCCAGTTCCCATGATGCATTGTGTGGCCCCACGGCGCAACGCCGGAGCCCGGTTCTCCGAGACTGTCGGTCAAGTGACACACCTCCATCACCTGGAATTGCTGCCGGAAGTCTGACACCGACATCCTGGTTGAAAATGATGAGGAACGGGGAAGTGGAGACATTTCACACATTCTTTTTATTCTAATGCCTTTGAATCGCTCGCTAATGTGTTAACAGAGTCAGAGTCAGTAGCGAGCAGTATTACGGCAGCTGGGTCTGCCGGGCTGTCCATCACAACGCCACGCTGCCCGCTTCTTTCTTTCAGTATTTCTCTGACAAATGGTAAAACAAAAGCATGTGCGCTGAACAATGTCAATGTAAGTGGACTGGTTTGAGCGTTTTGTTTCGTGTTTGCAGAGGGCGGACATTAAGATTCAGAATCAGAAGGGATGTTGCTGTAGGTGTGAATGGTCGTCTGTCTCTGCGTATTAGCTGTCCGTGATAGACAGGTGAGCTGTCCCACCACCACCAGTCTTCAGTAGCAGCGACCAGATTTGCTTCCCTATTGTTAAAACTTCGCTCGCCTGAACAGGGACTTGAACCCTGGACCCTCAGATTAAAAGTCTGATGCTCTACCGACTGAGCTATCCAGGCTCTGTTGCTGGGGCCCCACATATTCAACCGTGTGACCGATTTTGACATCTACGACGTCCCGAGATGTGTTAAGTAGTAACTTTATGAAAGTTTATCAAGAAGTTCATAGTGCATATTAAAACCCTGTGATCTGTTGTACACTCTTGTACAAGAATACAATGAGCTACTTGCTGCCACAAAATATCGATAAATTATTTTTGGTTGTCAGTGTGAAGGACATTGTGTATATAATGAGGGTTATACCAGCTGCTGAATGTTAATGTTTTCTGATTCCATTGTGTTTTATCTCGTCTCGCCTGAACAGGGACTTGAACCCTGGACCCTCAGATTCAAAGTCTGATGCTCTACCGACTGAGCTATCCAGGCTCTGACAGAATAGCCCTACTTCGTCACTACGACTCTACGATGTATTAAGATAAACGAGTCCATTTTGGGACTTCAGGGAGAAACAGGAGCAAGTATTTGAGTTCAACGGCCACATTGTTAAACAAGGCTTCAAACAAGGCGAATATTTCATTGTTTAAGTCACTGTCGGCCTGACTGAAGAGCCTGAACAGGTATTTGGGTCCATAGTGAGGCTGCAGGAAGGCTCTTTGGAAACAGAGCAGTATAGTGTACAGTGTATAACCAGCGTGGATTGGAGACATGGGTCTGCTTTGCTTCCCTAGTTCCCTCACACAGTCCAAAGGTAAACGGATGAGTTTCGTTTGTGACTGTAAATTGCCTGTAGGTGTGAATGGTTGTGTGTCTCTGCGTATCAGCTGTCTGTGATAGACAGGTGAGCTGTTTAAAGGTGTCCCACCACCAGTCTTCAGTAGCAGCGACAAGATTTGCTTCCCTATTGTTAAAACCTCTCGCCTGAACAGGGACTTGAACCCTGGACCCTCAGATTAAAAGTCTGATGCTCTACCGACTGAGCTATCCAGGCCCTTACAGGACCCACTCTCATATGGGGGGTGTGTCCCCACCCCCGGGTGGGGGTGCGCGATGACACCACGCACTCACCAGAACTCCCCGTCCTCGCGTCGGACTCGGTCCAGTCTTTTCTGCTCCTGTGCGCTCACTGTGTTCCACTCTGGACTGGAAAGAGAGAGAGACATAGACGCAGAAATAGGAAGAGAGGCAGAGAGTATTTTTATCTTTTGTGCAAAAATATTTATTTCTCATTTATACCACTTTCACAGGAAAACAACAGGTATTGCGAAGTTAGCCGATACTTTTGTCATCCCATAACCTCAGAGACATCTTCTTGATTACATTATTAAATACTGTATGTAAATACAGACAAATGGAGCTACGATATCAGTCAAGAGGCACGGATTACTTTCTAATGAAACTGTTGTTTTACTCAAAGCTGAGTAGGGAATGCTGCCACTGTATCAAAATTGTTTTTGCATTTGTGGCAGCATTTCTGTATTAGACGCATTCTTCTCAAACCCCATTTAAATCTTAAATTGGACTTTAAATTTGAGAAACAGGGACAAAGACGTGGGACCTCGTGTAGGTGGGTACCAACCCTTTCAAGTCACTCCAGGGTCCCTCCCACTCAGTGTTGCCCCAGGGGTTGAGGATTCGCACCAAATCCTCGGTGCCATACGCTGTCTTCACCTGGCAGAGAAGGGGAACAACGGAGAGCAAGAATACGTGAGAGCAGTGGGAGGATCAGGCCACGAAGGATCTAGATTTCTACTATTAAGGTTCACAAATCCTCCATTTAAACTTTAGTCTCATCAATTTTAGTACACGTGGCCTCAGCAGGAGTATTGCTCCTGCTCTCTGAAGTGTACACGCGCGTCTGTTTTTGCAGCTTCACATTTATGTACAAAACCCAGAGGGTTGAGCTCAGGCTGTGGCCCAAGATCAAATCCAAAGCATGGTGCTACCAGGATCGTCTTTTAAATCTCAACAGTAGCATTTTTGGACTTAATGAAAAGCAACTGAAAGTTAAGGCTATTTTGTGCTTCGTTGTTTTCTATTTTGAGGTGAAGTCAGTGGAAGTAAAACTCTGTGTCATGTATGAAATCTGAATCTCAGCAGTCATTTGTTACCCTTGCTCAGGGACAGATACCTTCTCTACTGCAGTCAGAGAGTAGGCATGTCTGAACATGATCCCTAGTTCATTCCTTTGCTCCAGAGGACCCTGGGGGGAAAAAAAAATAAACATCCACCAACCGTCAGGACAGAAGGAACGTGACTCATCACATACAGCCGAAGCTCACTGAGAACATGTTCTGCCTCAGCCTTTCCCAGCGGGTCCAGGGATCTAAACTGGCCACTTTCTTTACCTTCCGGGCTCTTCTCTAACCTCCTCACTGTACCTGGCAGTTGGCGCAGTTGATGAGCGCTCCTTTGGACAGCAGGTAACTGAGGAAGGCCGGCAGGTCTCTGGGCAGCAAGGCAATGTTAAAGACCTCAGCCACCCCGCCCGTCATATCTACCATGGCCTCGTGAGGAAAGCCCATGTCCAGAGCTCTGTAGCCACCTTTCAGCCTGGGACAAGGGACACGGGGAGGAAAAAAAACATCAGGCAGTTTTCGGCTGGTGAACAAACAGGTAGACAACCGGACAAAGGGGTGGACAAAGTTTTATCCAGCGCATGAAGCTCATGATAGAAATGAATTTCCTGAGAAAACACCAAAGGTGAACAGACGTGCATAGAAAACAGATTAGTAAATCTATTTCAGAATTAAGGACGCACTTTCCAGTATGTCTGAATTTGGTCTGGTTTCACACATAACGTCCCTTGTAAGACTAGAGAGGACAAAGTATGTAGAGTTGAAAGGACGAGTCCGGTCTCTGTTCTGTCTTTCAAGCAAAACTTCTGTGACAACATTTCAACGAGCGTAGGTGTTTCCACGTTTCATATTTATGATTAAGGTGGGGTAGATCATTTCTTTCAGAGCTACCTGGAATTGAAGGAAGCAAAAATTAAACAGTTAAAAGAAGCTACTAAATATGGAGCTTTTGAAACATCTGTAACAGGCAAAGCAAGACCAAGACTAAATCTCTGCCCTGGAGACTGCAATGTACAGTCAACCCTACAGTGTAAAAGTGTTGAGCAAAATGGACAGCATCGTGATAAGTTCACTATTCTCAGTCTTCCCAGTGGAGGTGGAGAAAAAAAAAAACCTTTATTCTGAGGGTGTTGCCGGAGAAGCGTCACAGGCTCATTACAAGTAAAAGGCTCCTCACGACAATAAACGTCCAGCGCTCTGCCCGTTCGATTTTGATATTTCTCGTGTGAAACTGACGTGATGAACTTGACTTGACAAATGTAAAAGTGGGGTTAAAAAAACATGAGAGGCGATCTTCTGCCCAGTGGCCATGGGAAAAAATATATTGTTTTTTTTTAAATTTTGCAGTTGCTTTCAAATGAGATCATGTCCACACACACACACACAAACACACACTGATTGACAGGGACTCACTTGGCATAGGCCTTCTCCAGCAGTGAGCTCCAGAACTCCTGCTTCTCTGGGGAGCTGAGGTAGATCAGCTTGTGTTCCTGAGTCGGCAACAAGTCGTCTATCCTTACCTCCTCCCACTGACCGTACTGCCAGAACTACAAAGAGAGAGGGGGAGAGAGTTTCTCTCACTGCGCCAGTGACCTGCTTTCACCAACTCTGCAGAGGCCATAAAAGGTCCTTTGAGATTAGAGAAAAATATTCCTCAACCTATTCACACTATAATTCCAGTTACATATCAAGCATTTGTTGAGACTGAGAATTCAAAATTGAGGAAACTGCCAGTTGTATGTCCGTGTTGCGCAAACATCAGCACGTTAGGCAGCGTTCGGGTATTTACCCTGAAGGTGAAGCTACCATTGTATCCATCCTGGAAGCTCTGTCCCAGAGGCACGACCTTTCTGAGTAGAGAGCGGTTCATAGCCAGAGAGGCGATGGCAGAAAGTAACCAGCAGTCATCTAGGGAAAGCAGGTTGGAGAAGTAGGTCAGGTTGACAGGAGGGTGCAGCCTCCTGAGTATGCATTTCAATACAGAACGTCAGGAACTCTTAATAAGCCCTGTTTCAATTTTAAATGCTCCTCCATGTGCAGCCATATTTTCCCCAGATTTTCACATGGCCAATCTGAAAAATACCCCTTGATTAGATGCTGGTAGATAGATCACCTGCAGTGGACCAATGACAAATTTACTGCAGCATGCAAATAAAGGGGGTGAGACTTCAACTTCACTGTTTGCTCTTGCTAGCATCCCGGACAATCAATCACAGGGTATGTATTCTTTGCAATGCTACTGGACTGCTGTATTTGTGGAGCCAGGGCAGGTTCAACCCGGTCTTCAGGTTCTAATAAAGACCCACCTCCATGGGCTACAGCCCGCGAAGGATCAGGCCCTTGACTTTGGACACAACCAATACAGGGTATTATATATATTATATTATATACAACAAATACAGTTATTCATCCATTCACATTAAAGTGCTGAATTTCAAATTCTGCTTCTTGACACTCACCCTGATGCAATCACCCTCTTTGTAACATTGTTAAAATATCGCATGTGATGAAGTTACTCTAGATTTAAAGTTGTTTGGTTTTGTCAACCCGCAGCTAACATTAAAACAACGAAAAAGTAAATGACGTGTATCGGGAACCTCGACTGTCTCTTCGTGCAGGGTAAACAGGTGACCTGTGATTCTGTTTGGGGTTTCTATAAAGTTTACCCACCTTTTAAGTTTACCTGACAAAAAATACCCATACTACATTATAATACAGTATATAATAATTATCTGTTACTTTAAAGTTAAAGAGCTGGTGCTTTTTACTCAACTGTCCTGTGGCAAAGTGCACCGTGTGTTTTGTGGACTCATGTCTGAAAACATTGCGTTGTGTATAACTAGAGAAGTTGCCCACTTACTGAGTTTTCCCTGCCGGATGTCCAGGCGTGTAGCTCCATTTACTACGAACTGAGGTGATGGACAGAACTCCTAGAAACAGCAGGGAGTTTGATGATCGGTTGAAAAAAACAAATAAAGGAGGAGGGGGAAGAGGGAGAGAGGGGGTGGAGAAGTGAAACGGGATTTAGCGTGTCTGGAAGCACCATGTCGAAGCCAGCGGCGGCTAATTCTTTATTATCAGCTATCACAGCACTCTGTTCTCTCGAAGTCTGTCTGTCTTACCCAGAGTCAGACTGCAACCAATACACAACACAGTTAATTCAGTCACACCCTCTGTGGGTGTGAAGAGAAACCATAATATTCCATCATGGACCCAGTGAACTGCGGTAAATAGGTTCTTAGGGTCACTGTGTGTATGCAGTGTGCCTGTGGCGTGTGTGAGTAACAGTGCACAGTACCAGTTAAACGGGATTGATGTGTATCTTGGAGGTGAACTGGCTGGTGAACGAGGTGTCAGACTACAACTGGGTCAGCGCAATCAACAGGAGGATTCACATAATCAAGCCAGGATGATTATATGGGAGGAGAAGCAAGCCGTTTATAACATGATTCTGCAAGCTTCGCTTTATGTTACATAAGCAGATGGACTTGGGCCCTATCCGCTGCCCTCATAAATGTGTTTTCTCTACTTGTGTGTCCCTGTTTTGATTTTGGTGTGCGTTGATGAAATGTCACCAAAGGAGGAGATTGGAATGTGAAATATTTGCTTCACGAATGATAAAGACGCTAATTTACAGCCTGACAACTTTCCCTTTTTGAGGCAAGAAGCCTGAGGTTACTTTTGTTTGCGCACCTCAATTCTTTTAAAACCCCGAACCTTTCAGTAGCTACAAAAAGAAAAGAATGACCAAACTTATGAGCGCCGTTGAGCTCTTGTCTCTTTTCGCATCTGTCGCAGATTCCTTCAACGTGTTTATGCAAAACCACACACAAAAGTGCACACAAAAAATATCCTTGGCAGTCTATGTACAAGAGCCCAGTCATTACAACCGACAACTAGCAACGCCCAGTGAGCTGTCGAGCCGCGACCATTGAGAGGCTCAACTCATCAAACACCAATCAGAATGGGTGAATTAAAAGGAAATGGAGACCTGCCAGTTCCTCACATATTATTTGCCCAACATGTTTGCTGATACGGTAACCTCCACTTCAGTTTACACCAAAACAAGAGCTTGAGTGTGACGGTATCACGTGGCACCCGAAGGCAAAGTTGACCTCACATATTGGATAATGTTTGATTATGAATTCAAGGTTTCATTTTGTGTGAAAAGCGTGCATGGGTTCTTGGTTGTACAAATGAACCCATAAGGAGTTGGGAAAAACTGTAGTTACTGACATCGTCTGCTTCAGTAATTACCCGCCAAGGTAAGTGTGGAATGGTGATGTTTGCTCGGACTTCATTCTCTGTGTAGCTTCAGTCACTACTTCTGCTAAGATTCGCTTTTTAAACCTGCCTTCCTGCAAGAAGAAAATACCATAAGGCTATTGGCTGTCCAAGTTTAAATGGGCTACACATCTCTTCTAAACCACAGGGCAACACAGAAGACAGGAAGCTGACTGTGTCGTACGTGAGGCCCTTGTGCTTGGATTGCAGTCGCTATGAAGAAGCCAGATCCTTAAGAAGAAAGTCCCCAACTCAGTTTCTGCTTAGCAGTTAAATCGGACAGAGTTTCCAATCAGGTCTGACATCAGAGAGGACGAAATAAATGTGTGTGTGTGTGTATTTACACTTTAGTTTTTTAATGTTTTATGGAAATAACTTTAGGGGGAAAGTGAAACAAGTAGAAAGGGTAAAGGAGCATCGGTCTAACAGGCCATAAATGCAAACCTTTGTGAAGCTTGTACGGTTTCATTTGTGTTTCAGTCTGTAAGTTTTGACTTATAAAGGGTTCTTGTTGTTTTGTCCAAACCCCCAAGTACATTAAGTTACACAGCAAATAGAGAGAAAATAAAATCCCTTAACTTAAAACATTGCATATATTAAGACTCGGTAAACTACTGTCAACAGTGGATGGTTGAGTGGCCCCAAAAGCAATGAGACAAACAAAAAAACAACCAAACTGCCAAACGCCTTCTACTCTGAACCACTTGTTACCCTCTATAACAGCCTTCAATCCACCACATCGCCCAGAGGAGCTGCCTCCATTTCACGTAGAGATGTCTTCGTTTGATAAGGCACATATTTACTGAACACAGGCCTTGGGTGAATACACCAGGAGGTTTTATCATAACCCTCACTCAGCACTGCCCTAGTTAGAGAGGAGACAACAGAGGAGAGGAGAAGAAGAGAAAAGAAAAGAGAAGAGAGAGAAGAAAAGAGAAGAGAACAGAGGAGAGAAGAGAGAAGAAGAGAAGAGAGGAGAAGAGAGGAGAGGAAGAGAGAGAAGAAAAGAGGAAGAGAAAAGAAAAGAGGAGAGAACAGAGGAGAGGACAGAGGGGAAGAGAAGGAAGGAAGAGAAAAGAAAAGAGAGAGAAGAAAAGAGAAGAGAACAGAGGAGAGAAGAGAGAAGAAGAGAAGAGAGGAGAAGAGAGGAGAGGAAGAGAAAAGAAAAGAGAGAGAAGAAAAGAGGAAGAGAGAACAGAGGAGAGGACAGAGGGGAAGAGAAGGAAGGAAGAGAAAAGAAAAGAGAGAGAAGAAAAGAGAAGAGAAGAAAGGAAGAGAAAAGAAAAGAAAAGAAAAGAAAAGAAAAGAGGAGAGAAAAGGAGAGGACAGGAGAGAGGAGAGAAGAGAGGAGAGGAGAGGAGAAGAGAAGATAAGAGAGGAGAAGAGAGGAGAGGAAGAGAAAAGAAAGAGAAGAGAAGAGAAGGAAAGAGAAGAGAACAGAGGAGAGGAAAGAGGGGAAGAGAAGAAAGGAAGAGAAAAGAAAAGAGAGGAGAAGAAAAGAGGAGAGGAGAAGAGAAGATAATAGAGGAGAAGAGAGGAGAGAACAGAGGAGAGGAGATGAAAGGAAGAGAAAAGAAAAGAGAAGAGAGAGAAGAAAAGAGGAGAGAAAAGGAGAGGACAGGAGAGAGAAGAGAGGAGAGGAGAGGAGAGGAGAGGACAGAGGGGAAGAGAAGAAAGGAAGAGAAAAGAAAAGAGAAGAGAGAGAAGAGAGGAGAGAAGAAAAGAAAAGAGAGGAGAAGACAAGAAAGGAAGAGAAAAGAAAAGTGAAGAGAAGAGGTAGCCTGTCTAGTTCGGACACCAGGGCACTAAACAGCAGTTGCACATCTGGCCACAGTCGGACTGGCCCCCCATCAGTCCGCATATCTGCCGGTGCCTCTCGCGTGGAGGCATAAAATGCCCCAGAAAGTTTTTCTGATTGGGATCAGTTATGTGGAAGGTTTGGTTTGTATAGTTTGCCCCACTGGCCTCTAGTTTTCCAGGGGTCTCGACCGCGCGGTTACCGTGACTCTCCTCCCGATAGTAAAACTGTGACTGTGACTCAGTAATGAGTCAATCGGGATTTCATACGCGGCTGCTTTTGTCCCACGTACTCGGTTCCTCGCAGTAACTTAAGCTGTGATGTGGCCTAATGGTTTGTTTCGGTGCGAAAATAACTTGGCGGTTTTTCTCTGGATCTCTCACGTTTCTTAGCGGAACCGGCCTCCACCCGGTTACACGCATCCGGTTTATTCACAGAAGCGCAGCATTCCTCGAGCCCTTCATCGGAAATTTCACTACCGGCGTCCCGCTGCATCTGCATTTCCGCAGGGGAGTGTGGCCATTTCCAGAACCGCCCGTGTCGCGCGACTGTCCGCTTCCCTGCACTTGACACGTTTTCAAGGTTAACGTTGTACCTGTCGCACCCCGACGTCCTTCCGACTCAGCAGATAACGACCGACGTGCAAAGCGTGTGGTGAACTTGTTATATATCAGCGTCAGAAACAAGGGGAGAGAAAAAAACCGTCCAATCTTCTGCTCATGTGAAAGTGGAAATAACAAAGAGCAAAAGTAACCTGCTCGAGTCAAAGTAAAAAAAAGACGGTCGGACGGAAGGTTAACGTCTGGTCACATGGGTATGAGTCGTGTTTTGTTCGAGGTGAAGCTCACGGGAGTTTCCTATTGGCTTGTTCTGACATGAGCAGCTGGAACCGGCAATTTCCATCGGCTGCTCGCGCGTTAACGCGTCAAGCCCGTGACTCGGCGGGTCCGGGTGCCGACCATGGACGGAGACTCGCGCTTGTGACCGGGTGAGATTGCGATTAAACCGTTTTCGTGGTGAAGGCGCCGTCGCTTCTCTCCAACCCACCGGAGCCGAAGACGCATTTAAGCTTTGGCTTCTTCGCCTCGTCCTCACCTTTGGCCGCTTCCAGGTGACCCCGGACTGCAGCTCCAGCTCGCCCAGGGGGAAGTGGTAGTCCACGAACAGCCCGTCCCGGCCGGCCCGGTTCACGTCCACGCTCTCCGGAGGCAGGTCCCGGTCCAGGAGATCCGTCAGCCAGCGGCGGGACTGTGAGCCCAGCAGCTCGTCGGAGCAGACCGAGTCCTCGTCGTCCTCCAGCGAAGGCACGGAGCTCTCGGACGACACACTCGACGACTTGATCATGTCAACAGCAGCAAGTCCTCCGCTGAAACTTAGGTGCCGTGAACCGGGGCCTCCGACCTGTCTGTCCTCCGCTAGCTTCAGCTGATAATAAACTCACAGGCCACGCCCTCTAGGAGAGGTACACAGGTAGACGTTCACCTGAGCGGAAGGTGTGGGAGGTTGGATTCACCTCTGCGGGGTTTTCCGGTCCCTGTCGGTCAGAAGCCGCCAGATGTTTTCGGTCACTTTACCTTCCAAGACAAAGTCACTCAACCAAAAACCCCCAAAGTTTCCTTATTGTTCCGCGTGAGTCTCTCAGGTGAGAACACACCTGGCCTCTTCGTACCAGGTGCACTCGGACAAGCTTCCCACCCAAAACATGGCGCAGGGTTACAGGAGCTTTCTGGAGGTGGTTTTCGCTGGGGCCTGTCGGTTGGTCGGTTGGTCTGTCAGCAGCGTTACGCAAAAAAAAAATACTGAACCGATTTGCACCAAACTTGGTGGAGCGATGGGGAACGGGCCCGGGAAGAACCCATCGCATTTTGGTGCAGATCCGGATCATCTACTACGAATTTGAATTTTTTTCCTCTGCAGTCTGGTGTGTGTCGTTTGACGTTGGAACGGAGGTGTTTTCACAGATTTTGCCGCCTGGACGCGATGAGCCACAAGCGGCAGCTCTTACCATCAAATGTGAAAATGTGATCATTGTGACATTACACTAAATTCTCCCTGAACTGCTCAGAGTTGCTTCCGGGGCTTTGACCAGACACACACACACACACACCGATGTGAGGGGATTCCTCTCGGTCTTTGCTGGCCCGGTGAAACCGACACACTCACTCTCCTGGTCGGTTACAGCAGCGACATGAATTGGATCCTTTTCTTGGCGGACGCTGGACACGCGTGCGCCTGTGATCCCACTGAATGTGTGAGACATGGGCAAATCCCCCATTAGACCATCTCTGAAACCCTTAGAGGAAGCGTCGATTCTCAAGGACGTTCAGAGAGCAGCACGAAGAAGCGAACACAGACACAGGCTGTTCATGATAAATTACTTTTATTGAGAAAAGTGTGATTATGAAAACAAATGACGGGGTGGAATCTGTCCTGACTGACGTGTATGTGTGTAGACGTGCTACGTTTTGCCTCACTGAGATGTAGCCATGATGCTGGATACACCTGTGAAAAGAAGAACAAGAACAGATGTGTAGAAAGAAGAGGAGGAGGACATCAATCACAAACATCAGACATGCCCGGCCCTCTGGCTGGATTAAATCCACCAAATGGGACTGGGCGTCGTATCGTACGGCATTTCCTCATTTATCTGAGAGTTTGAGCCGCGGCACTCACTCTCAAAGTCGATCTTCTCCACGATGTTCTTGGGCTTGACGCTCTCCTCCTGGTTGTAGATGAAGATCTGTCCATCCTCATTCTCCGTCCAGCCGTACTTATTCATCCAAACCTTCACCTGCGTGTCTGCACAGACAGCGGGAGAGAGGGACAGTGAGCGCTCTCCTTTGCTTTGCTACGAACATTAAATATACATACCGATGAGTGGAGCTTTAGAGTTAAATCAGTTCATCTTTTCTAAAGGGGGGAACGTGTCGTCTAAGCACCAAGTTTCCATCCCTGTTGAGTTACCGTGTTTCCACGAGTGCGTCCCCCTTGTTGAACGACGTGAGTCCAACGCACACTGCCAAATCAAAAGTTTTACAACACCCGCATTTTCCCAGTTGTTATTGAAATCTGAGCAGCTCAAGTCCAGTGAAGAAAGTCAAAAGGTACAAAAGGTAAAAGGTAAACCAGCCACAGGTTAAAGAAGAAAAGTTTAGGGCCACCAAAAACTGAAGGACAATGTAACTTTCAGAGTTAGAACATTTCTACGGGAGCGAGTAAAGGGTTAAGACTTAAAGCTTCGCTGCAGCAATCGAACTGAATGAAGCCTCGAAAGTTGATGCAAACAGTTCCAACCTTTTGTTGATGACGTAAACTCTGTGTGTACACAAAGGCAGCGTCGGAACAAAGTGCGTTACTACACCCTCTGACACATTATCAGGACAGGAAGTAGTTACTGGTAAACAGCTGTCAGGATGGAAGACCAGCACAGTCTCCGGACCTGAACCCCACGGAGCTGGCCCGGGACGAACTGGACGGACGGTGAAAGCAGAGCGACCTACAAGTGCAACACATTCGTGGGAACTTCTGCAACCGTGTTGGGACGGTAAAATGGGGCTGTTGTAAAACCTTCCACCGGTAGTGTGCCATCTGGCACAGTGATGGGACGTGGGGGGGTTTTATTGTCTTTAGAAATGCTGCGGAGCAGAATGCTAAGGATTCAGTCAACCGGGCTCTCCGGGTCAGAGTTCTTACCCAGCGGGTCTCCCAGCATCTCCGCCAGTAACCGGTGCTCGATGGTCTGGTAGGTGATGCCCACTACATGGCAGATGACTGAAGAGGAAGATGAATTAGGACAACAGACAACGTTCAAGTCTCGACAGCGTTTAAACAAAGACTCCTCTTATTCCTATAATATGCATCTTTTCAATTTGGATGTGGTGGTGTCCTGTCTTCTTACACAGGCCGGTGAGAGAAATCACCTGCTTGTATTAACTGTAAGGTTGTAAGGTTTTACTGGCCACGGTGGTGAGCCAGAGGATGACACTCACACTTGCGGACGGAGTCCTCGAAACCAGTGATGCCGTCGATGAGCTCTCGGTTCTCCTCGAGACTCGTCTGTCGGCAGGACAAAGAAGGGGACACGATTAAAGGGTTACCAAATGAACCGATGAACAAAGTGTTGAACACGTTTGGAAAAGTAAAACGGCTGCAAAAGGTATCGGGACGAGAAGCACAGCGATGCCACGGTAAGGGGATGAAGGACGTCCCAGGCCGGTCAGCAGGACAACTGGCTTTTAATGATGGATTAGTCATCAACATAAAACCTGGTCTGTGTCTTTTACCTGGTTTATCCCAGGTACCACGGATTCAATAACACGGACACTGTTAGGCTTGTGTCAGAATTGAAGTTTGTTACCTAATAATGAAGGTTCCTTTGCTGTCGACGGACTGGTATAAACATTTTTAAAGCGCAGATGCTCAAAGAAAAGAACTGGCCTTCACTTGTGTGGATGTATAAACATGCGTCAGAGTGTGATTTGTTTTCTGCACAACAGCAAGTTTTCCCTTAAATTACCCAACTACTCGATACCTTTAAACACCACTTATCAAAACAATCAATCCCGTTTTTCGATGATCTTCAAATGAGAAATTGTGCAGTCAATCTACCTACTATTGTCATTCTGTCTTCCCATAGTGTAATTTTACTATTGTTATTTCTCTCTCTGCTCTGTAAATGACATCTGTTGTATGTCTGCAGATGGATCCGTCCTCTGCTGCTCCTCATGAGTTTTCTTTTTTTTTTCCTGTCTGTTAAAGGTTTTGTTTTTCTGTGGAGCTTCTCCTTATCTGGACCGAGTGTCTACAGGCGAGGCTGTTGCATACTGCACAGTAAAGCCCCTTAAGGCGATTCTGTGACTTTGTGTGTGGGTGTATATATATATTAAAAAAATTAAAAAAAATAGACCTGAATTCATTCAGAGAGGATACTTTAGTAAATCTGTAGATAACTGCAGCCAGTGTGTGTGTGTGTGTGTGTGTGTGTGTGTGTGTGTGTGTGTGTGAGAGAGAGAGACGTACCCAGAAGCTTTGGAAGTGGCAGGTCTCCAGCAGGTTCCCCAGGTACAGGATCTGTCTAATGGGGCGCTCCTCTTGCTGCGACACAGTAGTCAAGGAAACACCCCCCGACCCCAAGACAGACCCTCTCAGGCCAAACACAACCCCCCCCCCCCAGCCTCTTATTGGTCTGTGTTGCACTGCCAGTGAGACAGTAGACAGTTCACATATAAGAGGATGGAGGGGGCCCGTGTACAGCTGCCAGACGATTTTACTGTAGACAGAGGAAACGGCACCAAAAGGATACGTGTGTTTGGTCGATCATGCACTTGCAGAGAGTGAAGTCGGTGTGTGGCAGGTTGGTCAGAGCCTTCAGCAGAATCTGTGAGGTCACCTGAGTCTGGAAGTAGGCGGGGTTAAACTGGTACCTGCAGAGGGAGGGGTTTGATGATCAGAGCTTTCTTTACTACGCACTTCACATCACTAGCACTTCTTCTTGAGCAAGGTCTTTCTCTGGCCTTAGGTGGAAGCTAATATTTGCTCCATGAGCGTTCAGTGCTACTTTAACTGGGTTTTTTTTTTTTTTTCTTTTTAATCCTTGCTTTGGTGAATAAGAATCAAACCTGCTAGAAACAAACACAACCCATCACTGTTAATGCCACAATAACACACTCAAGTTAAAACAAGCATCCGTTCGCGTGGTGGCTGGTGTCGGGTTCCCCCACACAGCGACGGCGTGACTTACAGCTTCAGGACAGCCAGGTTGGCCTCCAGGTCGTAGGCGTTCTCTCTCGCTTGCGTCTCCACGTAGCGCTCCAGCGTTGCAAGGTTTTCCGGGTTGTACCTGAGAGGAGAGACAAGACCGTCACCTATGGTCCAAGAGCAGACGGCTCCAGTGTTTCTGCCTTATGCGGAGATTGACTCTGCACGGCAGGTCAGAAGTTTCCTGCATCCTGTTGTTCAACACATTTGGTTATTTGTCATCGTGAAGCTTAAAAGCATAGAAGTTAGGGATAAAGATAAGTGATTGACTGAATCTTGATCACTTTAATTGGTAGCAGACAACAAACAGCTGCGCTCAGTTCAAAGACCAGATATACTTTATGTAATTTTAACACAAGTGTGCAGGACTTGTCATTCAGACCTCTTCCTGGACCCATTTCTTGGCAAAAACCCTCCAGAAATCTAGTTCGTGCCTACTGGTACTGGTCAACCAGGTAAACCTCTGAATGTTCACAACTAATCTCAGCATCAGTCTTGAGCAGGTCGCATCTGTCAGCGTCTGTGCAGGTGCTGATCTGCGTGAAAGCAGCTGTGAGAAGGAAACTGACACTGAGCTACGTTTCCTCCTGGACTTGGTCTGCGTAACTGCGGCTGAATTCTTTATCTCCATCTAGTCAGTAGACCACGTGGCTTTTTAATGTGGGTTAATGTTAGTATGGCTTCCCTTCATGCGATCTTAAAATGTTTTAAAATGGAAAACATGTTGCAGTTAAATCGAGGAAACCAAGCTAAAGTTAGCTTAAACATTAGCGCACAGGCTAAGCTATCGTTAGCTTTCCCGCAGGGTTATCTGTCCGTTATGAGGAACATCTGTACCGATCGATGCCCCGCAGGAGCTTCCCCACGTTCGCCCTCATCTGCTCGAAAGACGACGACATTTGGTCCAAACGTTTACGGCGAACGTTGAGGCGAAAAACCGAGTTAAATCCACACGTGGGCCGAAGAGTAGAGAAAGCACCGGGGCGGAGGGAGAAAAAGGTCGGAACGGAAAGAACGACGCACGGGCGGGACGGAACGGAAAGAGCACGGACCCAAACTACCGAGGGACCGCTACGAGGTAGCGGTGCTAACTATGTTGTTATACTGTTACACTGGTGATGCAGAATGTAACACGTAACCCCCATTTGAAACTATTGCGACTGACTTAAGTTTACTTTATAATCGATATTTTCGCGACCCATTCTTTTTTTTTTCCTTTGGATTGCTTCAGTTCTCTCACTGTATTTTAAGAGTACCTACCGGAAGTGTTACTGTGCTTGCATTTGCATCGACGCAAGTGTTACTATTTTAATTTGTTGCAGTTCCAACTGTGACCGCCGGGAGCGGTAAACACTATTGATTTGGTCATTACAGTCTAAACGCCCCTGCTGGTAACAGTGAAGAACTGCATCACGTTAAAATAAAGACATCCGCGTCAAAACACGTCAATTAGAGGAGATCACCACTTCCGGAAAGTACTTTCATAGTAAAAGTTCGGTTCAGTTTCGCCACCCTTCCGTGCGGAGTTTGCACGTTCTCCCCGTGCCTGCGTGGGTGGGTATTCTCCGGGTACGCCGGCTTCCTCCCGCCGTCCAGAGACGTGCAGGTTGGGTTATATGGCGACTTTGAATTGCTCGTAGCTTTGCTCTTACACTGTAGTACTGTTTTTTGTGTGTGTTTTTATTTATTGTTCCCTTTTCATATGTTAATGTTACTGCTTTAATTAATTAAAAAAAAAAAAAAATATATATATATATATATATATTTTTTTTTTTTTCAAAAGTTCGATTGGGAGACAGATGTGTATCATGAGTCTTTACTGCCCTCCTGTGGTCGCGGTCTGGAACTGCAGCACATTACATTTGTCACGTGAGCTTCGATGGAATTGGCAGCAAAAACTAAAACCATCAGCATCGAGCAAACGGAAACATTTGTGCTCGGTCAACTGTTATCGCCAGCAACCCGCGCTAACTAGCTAACTAGGTAACTAGCTAACTATGCTCATATTTGTTATGCTGTAAGAAGAAGGCGATAAGCGCCAGGAGAGAAGCCATGTTAGCATAGCTGCATAGCTAAATGTACTGCCGTGAGCTCACGACAGCGATTAAGCCGGTAAAAAAACTGAGTATAAAATGTCTTAAAGTGATTCCGAATAGCTAAACAATATCAACAATATCACTATGTTGTTTTAAAAAATGAGGTTTTAAATCGCCGCTTCATGTTTTCTGAGGCGGTTTTTCTCAGATAAATCGGTTAGATGAGGTTAGTTGGCTTGAAAATCACTTGATATCTCTCTTAAGAGAAATTATTACTGAAAATGCTTACGGAAGTGGAGAAAGTAAGTTTGCAGCCTCGTGTCTTTTTTCACCTCTTTGCGGTAATAAATTCTGCCAGATTTCGTTTTCATGTCGGGTGGTAGTGGCCTCCGCACTTTTTGAAGACGACTAAAGCCAGAATCTTCGGTAGTACTAAACCAGTATCTGGGGCTGGCCGAGAAGTCGCTGACCTGAGCCTTGACAGTCTGAAGGTGAAACAGGTGCGTCTTATACCAACTCCGAAGGCCTTTGACTACCTGGTTCAGTGCTAGAACATCAACAGACCATCATGATCGAGGGGAAGTGTGACACACCACAAACCACAACAGACGATCTGTAATTTTATCACAATTGTAAGAAGGTTGTTGTTTATTCTGACTCTTCAAAACCTTGTGGGAACTTTCAACAACCGTGCGCTCCTACAAACAACTGACTGAGGATATCAAAAAGGAAACTAACTGATACCTGCAAAGCATGGGAGGCAAAAAAAAAAAAAAAAAAGATACCAAAGTGCTTCCAGCTTGAAATTGCAACCGTCAGAAAAGTTGCTGCAAAATGGCCGTTAAGGGGGAACTGCGGAAGTCAACACAAGATGTGGAAGACCAAGAAAACTTTCAGGCAAAGCGGCTGTCGTCAGCTGCCAAGGCCCGGTGGCAGCGTTTGACCTGCACCGGTCGACTCAGGCCGAACGGGCTGATGAAGTTCTGAGTGTTTTACAGGGGGCGGGGTGCCACAGTTACTGATTATTATTTGCTTTCTAGCTCCTCAGTAGATGAAATAAAAAGTAACAGTGCGTTAGGCTCCAGAGGTTTAGTTTCTTCTTTTCACCTCAGAAATCAACAAAATGTGTCATTTGCACACAACATTATGTTTCCATGCTGTTTGCAACTAGTTGTGCAACGAGGGAGCACTTTCTGTCTTGTCACAAATATATATTAGCACCTTTTACACCTCCCCCGTTCGTGCAGTGGCCTGTATCACCGCAATAAACCCTTTCCCCTTTTATTTTGCACTTTGAGCGGATCTGACATCTGCCCACAATCCGATTAATGTCACGACAACAAACCTTATCTTTCCCCTTAACTCCAACCCGGCAGGTCAGAGGTCAGGACCAGAGGTCGGAGGGGGAACCCTGCTGGAGCCTGTGAGGGATCAGTGCGTCTCGCTCAAGAGCACTTGAGAAGAGAGCTGCTCGCTGACGGAGGTGAGTGGAACGCAGTCCTACAGCTGAGCTGCCTAAAACCCTCTGCTCTGAAAACAATAAGACTCCTCAAGTCTGTGACCATGGTAATAAATGTAACATGACCGGATGTCAACATAACAGCGTGACTTGACCTTGACGGTGACGTGACATTGAATAGTCGACTGTAACAGTAAATTAAAGATCTTTTTGAACAAAACAAACGAGATCTTCTGACCTTTCAGAACCAAACAGTTCATCAAGAAAATAATTGATAGTCGCAGCCCAATAACATGACGTTACATTACATAAGGTGACATAACATGGCATAGCGTAGCAAAAGTTAACATGTGATGAGGATACATAACGTAACATAGGGGCTATCCCAACGTGCACTTGGGCCGAAGACAGTGTACAGGTCACCAGCAAGACAAATGAAGTGTAATAAGATGGTCCCTCCCCCATTCCTGTGAAAGTTTCTCACTGGGTTTCTACGCCGAATGAATGCTCTGGGGCTTTGTGGGTCCTCAGGTCATACGGACATGGATTCCACAAGATGTGGGTCTACCGCATCCCAGAGGTGTCCCGCCGGATTCGGATCCGGTGACTGGGGAGACCGGCGAGGTGAAACACAGGCAGCTGGGAGCAGGGCGTACAGGCTCCGCACTGCTCTCAGTGTCACGCTGTACTCGTTCAGGCGTTAAAGACGCTTGAGGAGGGTTTGTGCCCGTCGGTACTAATGACCTCATCGGCTCTGCGGTTTAGGTGGTTTAGGTTGAGGCAGTTACTTGAGGTTAGCTGGCCTGTGTTCTGTGTCTGTCACATGTGGCTGTTTCTGAGCCACGGGGAAGATATGAAACTGTAGGCAGGGAACTTTTGAAAGCTGGGGCTGTCTGCAGAGCACAGATAAGAGGGTGGATAAATGTCAAACGATGAAGACCATTATCATTATATGATGGCAAGAGAGATGTCATCTTTCATATGTGTTTTTTTTTATAACTTATCCTCTAATGAAAAACCCACACTCTGCTGCTTTATCGTCCTTTTAATCTTTATAATGTCTCTTAATGAAAGATCAGATCAGTGGGTTGATCACAGAACCCTACACAACGACGAGTGAGGCTCTACACGGGGGTTTGCATCTGTTTTTTTTGTTTTTGTTTTTTTTTCTCAACAAGATGAGGTGAAACTTCAAAGATCCTGCAGCAGCAGCAACAGCATCAAATCAGTACCCCCCCCCCCCATTTCATGTAAGACGCCAGTTTGCTCCACACTGAAATATCTCAACAGCTTTTGGATGGATTTCCATTCGTGGTGTCCGGAGAATAAATGCCAATAACTCTGGCGAGCCCTCGGCTTTCCCCATAGGGCCACCGTGAGGCATCGGCATCGGCGCTGTGGGAGTCTGCTGCTGGTATTCTTCTTCAGAAGTGCTGGTGGAGTAGCTCCGGGAACCCCCTCAACCCCGCACCTTTCCAACGTCGGGTATGTGTCTGATCATTTCTCTGACTTCACAAAAATGTCAATCTGCCATTCACAGCCCCTTCACGTCGTGATTGGCCAGCTGTGTGGAGCTGAGAAGGGAGTAATTGTTTAAACTTCTCTCCGGCTCTCTCTTTTTTTTTCTTTTTTCTTTTTTTAATTTCACAGCTATTTCTGTCACTTCGTGTGAACAAACAAGTGCAAGGCTGTGAACGTCTTCGTGGAGAGACTGTCTGAAAATCCCCTTTTACCTCCGTTTTTAAACAGTATTGCGTCTCAACCCCTTTTCTGTGAGGGTCGGCTTTTCACCCGGCCTTCCAGCGTGGCCCCCTCAGAACAACCGTAAACACTTTGGATTTCCAAAGAGGTTGGACAACGCACTGTAAGAACAAGTTCTGCTTGAGCTTAGACTGATCCTAAGCACAAAGAGTACAGTTGCTCTGTACTCTTTGCTGACTGATCTTTGGCTGTTAAAGCCGTTTTAATCTCCTCTTCTGCTTCTTTTCCTTCTCTCAATTTGGATCCAACTTTAATAACAGTATTTCAGACTTTTAATGTCTCTCTTTAAATGCCTATTTATCTGCAGGGAAACGCTTCTGAACAGGAAGCTGAAAGGGAGCTCCATGCACGTTTGACTTTTCTTGCAGAGCTGCAACTTACACACAGACACGCACACACACACATTTCGGTAGGTATGAAGCTGAGACTGAAACTTACACTGAAAACCCCAAACAGCACAAGTACAATTAATCAGTTCAGCTACAAGCTACACACACGTAGGCACCCATACGTTCCCAAAGTTTGAACTCATGAGAACGTGCACACTCACACGTGTGCGCAAACACACACACACACACACACACACACACACACACACACACACACACACACACACACTCACAGATACGTACACAGATCTTTATATTGCTGTTGTGAAGATCCATAACCTTAACTCTAACACCTATTAGCTTTTGAAAACTGGCACAATTTCTTCATCTTGTTAGATGTTTGAGGGTTTTTTTGCCCGTTGATCCTCACAAGCACGAAAAGGTGAAAAAAAATCTCTCTGCTTAGCTTTGTCGAGCTCACATGCACACACACCCAGCAAGAAACTGGATTATGCAAATCAGGTGAGCAAAGAAATGTCCTCTCTCTGAAGAGAGGACGCTGTGAGAGGTGGAGGGAGGGTAGGGAGGGAGGATCAATAGCAGGCTGAGAAACAGAAACAGGAAGGCATGTGTGTGGTGTATGTGAGTGCGTGTGCTTGTGAGACGGCAGCTCAACGACACACAAGTCACAGAGACAAAGAGGGACCGAGTGTCTTTTCCCGGCCGCTCACTTTTATTAGAGTCATTAGTTTTGTTGCCTGTAGATGTAAATGCCACCGCGTGTGCTAGCTAGTGTGTGTGTGTGAGAGTGTGTGTGTGTGTATGTGTGTGTGTGTGTGTGTGTGTGTGCGTGTGTGTGTGTGTGTGTGTGAGTGAGTGAGTGAGTGACATGCCTGAGGAGGAATATTAGTATTATAAACGTCAGAATGGACTTCCAACACAGGGCGGCTCTGGATATCTCCACCAGGAACCCTCAGGACGATTTTGAGATCCTGCTGAGAGTCGGAGGAGGAACCTATGGAGACGTTTACAAGGTCAGAGTGTTGAGCAGCCGCTTTTACTCTCCTTCTGCTCCTGTACTGCTGCTGAATGTCACTGGTCCCTGATCAGAGTGTCAGTTTAGATCACAAATGGATTTGTGCGTGGGATAAATCTAAAAATCTTATTTTTCTTGAACATTCGAAGAATCTTTGAAAGAGAAGAGCTTTTTATTTTTGCGATCAAATACAAATTTAAACCTGTAAAGCAGTTTAATTTTTTAGTATGAGGCAGATGTCTGCTGCGGTGGCCGCTGGCATCGCTTTTCATCTTCAGAACAAGTCGAGCATGTCTTACTTCTGCCTACCGTACAAACTGCTCACTTGTGTCCCTTCACACTTTAACCCACAGCAGTACACGATTTAGATATTCGGTTTGTCAGGGCTGAATATGTGGTGTTGTGCACATTTGGGATTTCTTGAATTTAGATGGAAATATAGGTGTGACTGATTTTAGTTTCATTGGTTCATTGCATTCACAACCTCAGTGCAGGCTCCAGCCCTGCTGGAGGAAGTGGTTTTTACAAAAAGTGAAAGTATTCTTGTCAGTAGCTGATAGCTTTTTCGAGAATATTACTCCAACCGAAACGCTAGTCAGTCTGAACTCTGTTGCTGATGCTGTCTTGTAGGTCTTCTCTTCCAGTGATGATTTCATATTTTCAGTTGTGTAAAAACTATTTTAGGACCTAAAGTTCCAAAAGAAACTTTGACACAAGATTCGAATGATCTCTGTATGGTGATTCAGCTTGAACCAGAGTGAAAAATCAGACTTTGAGCTGCTGATTCCGCAAGTCTGGATGTTGGCCGAGAACTGGATTCATAACAGTGTCCTTGAGGCCTGAGGTTTATACAGTATATCTTATTTTCTCTAAACATAAATAGACGCGCATCTGTCAGTTACACTGTGGCCTCATGTTTACTTGAACAATAGGTTTGTCTGACTGCAGCATGCTGGCACCAGGGCTCGTAATACAGCCAAACCTTGATTGTGTCGTGGCTTTCATGTAGCATTCAACAGAAGTATTTTATTCAGGTTCAGGTCCGGGTTCATGCTTGCTTGACACGCATACAGGGAAACAAAATATGGATGATATTCCTCATGGACCCCGGTGCAACATGGGACTGACATGCAAACACCACACAGTCTTAAGGGTAAGGGTGTAAACAATATATATTTTCTCCTCTTGTTTCAAGCTTGACAAGTTGTTGGGCTTTTGATTTTATTTGTTGCCATCTACCACAGAAATAGTTCCCCATTGCGTTTGAAGATGAAATTGTTGAAGTTGAAATGTTAAAAGGTGAATATTATTTATGAACCATGGAATTTTTACATAACAGGGACAAGTTATGGAAAAAGAATCACTCTTATTTTTATATAGTGCTCTGTGTTCAAGTTAAATTGAAGCCTCTATTTGTCCGTGTTCAGATGACAATATATAGATTAAAGGATCAGTTCAGACACAACGTAAGGGAACGTATTGTCCCACTCACCATTGGCGGTATCTAATTATGCAGATCATTGTCGTTCTAACTGCTGAGGTTTTGAGGTATCTGCCTCTGAAACTTCTGCAGCCACCCCAACGCGGTGCAAGTGGAAGCGGAAGAGGAATTTTGTTTGTAGTACTCAAATCATAGGAAAAATACATTCGAAATATCCAGTGCAAAATTGCCTTTCCAGCACCAGTGACTCTATCACTCTGGGAAATGCACAGACCTCACTGACATCTGTTTTCATCCCAACATTTGTTTTTCTTGCAGCAGAAGATTTAGAGAACAATATATCATCAGATATTGAAACGGCAAAGAAATCCACTGGGTCGGATGTTTCAGATCAGACTGAATTCCAAGCGTCTTTTATCGCGTTACTCCAGAGAGAGTATGCAGACCGTCTGCAAGCAAGACACTCAGCAGGAGAATAGGGGTGCTCCCCCCTAACAGCACCGCGGGGAAAAAAGACAGCTAAACTCGTATCATACAAGGTTGTTTTTAGAGTTGCCGAACAGAAAAACACGTCAAACAAAAATTCAGCGTGCGTCATTATGGTGATGATTATAACAGGGATTCTCATCCTTTTCTGGCCAATGACTCTGTTTTTAGGGCCCAAAATAGTCACGACTGCAGCAGTGACAGAATTATGAAGTCGTCACGTGAATTTACATAGTTTTGGGTTATATTATACTGTATCAATATTCAAGAGCATAAAGGGAGCTACAAGTGGATTATATTGGGAATGGTGATTTATTTTAAACCTATTTAATGTTTTCCTTTTTAAATATATATATCAAAGATGTAACTCTGTGTCGGTATTAGAAATTTCTCGCCAGTCTGCAATAAGCAGGGTCCCAAGGCTGAGACTCTGTAGTCTCCACATAAGCAAATCTAATCTTCTACATCACCACGTAGGAAACAGACTGAACTGAACTGTCTGAATTTGGTGTTAGTTTGTCAGTGTCTTCACGTTAATCCAGGAAGGTAAACTGAACATGTGGCCGTTTGTGTAGGCGAGCAGTATCCTCAGGATTCTCTGGTACTTTCCACAAAGCTACTCACCTGAGACCCCCTGAAACATTCACGTATGGAAAAGTTAAGTGAGTTGTTTCTGTCGAAACCTGTCTGTTACGTGTGATGTTCACATGCAACTCACTTGCTTGAGGGGTTTGAGTTCACTGGCAACGCGAAGTACCAGTGCAGGCAGTTTAGGTCAGGGTGGACGGATGGACTCACATCTCGTCTCATTCTTTAAGTCGGCTTTGACGTTTCTTAGTCAGCAGGCCTCCCAAGCAGTCACGCTTTTTCGTCTTTCCCTCAAACTTAACCCGGTGATTTTTATTTGTTAAGACGGGGACGTAAATCTCTCCATCAAGCTTTGGGTGAAAGCACTTGACATTGTGGGAGAAACAAATGAAAAGCGCTGACGTGTCATATTGTATGAGGTTAATCACTGTGTGCTGTGGTGAACTGTGGTATATACTAAACATTCATTTCACGCGGCCTCGGTCGACCGTGTTGGACATCTTTAGCACCGTGCCAACAGTGAGCCGAGAACATCGCAATGTTTTTGGTGGTTTGATGTCAGCTGTTAGCCAATCATAAAGTACCATGATACTGTGATGGTGGTGTACAGTTTTTAACGCAGAGTTTTCAAACAGTCTTACGGCAGCAGACCGGTACAAAGACCGCACCACTATAGGGTGGCATGGTGATAACCGAGACACAAACACTGAATCTTGGTTACACTTCTGTCTGATGGATTTGTCGGCCATTTGAGACATGAGGCAACGTTCTTTTCCTTTTGTGTCTACTTTTGTTTTGTGACAAATGTAAAGTTATCCAGATCTGAAACGGTTTTAGAATTTGTGGTGTAATATTTCACACGGTCTGTTTGACTGAGCGCAGTGATACTGGTCGAATTCAGCATGGTAGCAATCCTGGTGCCGACACTTAATATCCTGTAGAATCACCAACAGGTCAAAATATCACCCGGTACAAAGATTCAGTTTCTTACAAATACATCAAAAAACTAACAGTTCATTTTAGTTTCATTCATTAGGTAATAACATTGCTCAGGTGTCTGTTTCGTAGACTGGTTGGTATTTATTTATGCTAATATGGGTAATAAAATTTGATTTATTCTGTGGAAAGTTACTTTGCTTCAAAGCTTGAAATCCCTGGACCGAATTGCAACAATTAAGCAATGATGCAACTGCTTTCCTCCAGTGACCGAAAGATCTCAACTTTTTATCTTTTTTGTCACAGCGAGGATAAGCCTGCAGGCCATTGCTGTATAAGTAACGTTTAATTAATCGGGAAGTCTCACTTAGATCAAGATCCCTTTTGCTTATTACCCCCAAATCACTTGTATAGATTTGTAAAATTCTAAAAATGTATCATATTGGAAACATATTCTCCTCTGGCAGAAACCCAGCCACCTGTATTTTTCTCCTTCATTCTCCACCGTCCCTCCATGATGTCACCACATGTGCTGGCTGGACAGTTCAAAATGTATTGAGCTTGGCCTCAAAAATATTAAGAATAAACTTTAAATGCAGCTTTGGTCCTCAGCTTGGGTAATTTACCTCGGGGCGGCTGTGTGTCGCCTGCCTCAGCGCGTTTTCGGACATTTTGACAACTTTGGGGAATATCAGGCTTTACAGAGTCAAGATGTCATGTATTCTAACATGCTAATCTCTACTGTGCTCAGACTGTTCTGCTATGAAATACAGTAAAAGTAGCTGATGCAAAGCAGGTTAGTTGTAAAGTGAGCACACTTCCTCTAAACAGGTCAGTAGACCCCGCTGTTCTCTTTTACAGAGAAAAATTTGCATAGTTGTCCTTCCTTCATATATGTAGACACACACACACACACACACACACACACACACACACACACACACACACACACACACACACACACACACACACATACATTAGATATGTGTTCTGTATATGATCTGTAACGTACACACACACATGTGCATGCACTTTATTACGTTTTTTTTATCTAGGTGTTGCTACACCCACAGTAAAGGCAGCACTTTAGCACCATCAGCAGCGTTGAGGAAAAAGTGTGTGTGTGTGTGTGTGTGTGTGTGTGTGTGTGTGTGTGTGTGTGTGTGTGTGTGTGTGTGTGTGTGTGTGTGTGTGTGTGTTTGTGTCTGTGTTTGTGTATGTGTGAGACAGAGAGAGAGAGAGATGACCGCTACAAAGAGTGCCTATTTTATACCCTAATGTCTGTTTTATAATGGAGCAGCAAAAGGCAGTTTTTACGTTTTAATTTGTCGAAGGGCAAGGAATCAAAAATAACCTCACACTACTGTAGCTTTAATACCAAACGGTCCTTCCCTCTCTCTGAGGGATCAGTAAGAGACACAGACATCAAGGCAGTCACAGAGAAGGACATGGATGAATCAGATTTGTGTAGTACAACTGGACAAGTTATCGAGCGTATAGATCAGCCAAAACTCATGAATTAAATATTAGCCAAACACTAGAGCGTCACATCAACCAGCAACACAGAGAAGCAAAACAGACAGTTATGGTGTATAGAGTATGGAGTGATTTTTGCCTTTAACCAGGTGCCGAGCTGCAGTGGACATCCATCCTCCGTTGAAGAGAGCCTCAGCCAATCTTACATAGAAAATAACACAAATTATACAAAACGTTACGAACTTAAAAAGCAATGGAGAAATTGTATACAACAGGAGAAACAGAAGCCACTGGATATACCAAGTGATTCATGGTGACATCTATTTTTATTTGACAGGGTTAAGTATCATCATAGCAGACACGGTGGCATGCACCCAAACAGAATTTCTGCCGGCTGAGACATCACAATCCTCTTCAGTCTTCCCCTTCAAACTGCCTTTATGCAACTGTTCGCCATTGTGTTGGAAATACAATCTTGCTTTACTTGTTGGACAACATCAAACAGTGGATTTGCAGGAATCACTGGCTGCACCTCAAAGTATTTGCATTGTCTTCTGCATCGAGTCGAGTTGAACTGAGTCCACTCTGTTCATTTTATCAAAACAAGTTCATCACTTCCAGTTGGGCAATTAACAATATGAACACATACTTCCTTCTGTTACCATATAAGGAAGTATTTCTCTCCCAAAGTAAGCCATAGGCCCAACTATATAAATCAATGCTCTAAATCTTAAAGTCATCAACACAGACTGAATGCGGACTATCCAACGTAGTGGGCAGTATGCACCATAGATCATTCTTTCAATAGTTTGTAGAGGGTTGTAAGGATTCATCTTAGTCAAATATCTACATATCACTGACATCAAGTACCACGTGTGATCTACTCCCTGTAGCTGGATGACACAATCATTTTCTTTTAGATATAACAAGACCAAGACTCTAAATCTGTGCTAGTGGTTGTGTGATCCTGTACTTATGCCATCTTAGGACAAAACACAGAACACAGCTGAGGCCGATGGGGTTGCTATTAACTTTGCAAGTATTTGGTCTTAAACCAAAGTACCGGACAAATTAAAATGTTTACCTGATGTCGATGCTAGATGAGGACAACTGAAGTTACTACAATTGATCCTGTTGGGACCGTGAACATCTGTACCAAATTTCAGTGAAATCCATCCTTTGTCGAGTCACGTCACTAAACAACAAAAATGTCAACCTGCTGGTGGCACGAGTAGGATACGTCCTCTGGGGACCACGAATGGGATATTTCAGTCTGGACTAAAGCGGTGGTCTGACGTTTCCATCCCTAGATCCATCTTGCTAGCATGGCTCAAAATTTGACCTCTCCAAAGACAGACACACACAGAATCGCTCAAATGCAATCAGGTGTTAATCGTGTTTCTCTGAACCCTACCTAAAAGTTCAGTTGTGTTAGCTGATAAGTAAACTGCCTTTTTCCTTTCAGATGGTACACAACTCTGTGAGCCTGAACACATCATTGTGGTCACATGACCTTTGATTTCATTCAAAGCCACTTGTGCAGTTTCTGAATCGCGTGGCTTTTTTTTTTTTTTTTTTTTTTCGAAAAGCTGACTCCTGTGAACTTTCTGTCGACTAAATGGCGTAACAGCGAGCACATCACTCACTGTATCATCCTCTGTAAGATATAAACATCCACTAGATGCCAAATGTATAGTGGAGGTTGAATCTGATTTGCCCTGATGTGCTGCCCTCCAATCCTGTAGTTAATACAAACAGAAACACTCAGAGATATGATCTGGTGTACTGGTTTTTATATTAGGATATCACTTGCTGTGTGTTTCAAGTCTTATTTGGTGAAGATCAAAATGGCATGAATGTCACTCTTTAGTGATGTCACTTTTTTGACGCCTAGGAGTTCAAAAGAGGTCGTGCCATGTTGATTCATACTTTGGTTTACTCACTGACTGCTGAGTCAAAAATGCTCCTCCCCATCTATACATTTTAGATATTAATGTTTGCTTTTATTGACGTTTGATGATTCCTTTTTACGTCAAAGCTGAGCAAACAGTGTAAATATGTGTAACGGATTGTTTAGTGACAGAGTTTGGGAATTGAGTCAGACTCGAACTCTGCATCTGACCATGTCAGGGTCTTCCTCTCCTTACAGTAAAAGCCTGACTCTCCTCATCTGACGTGGCTTGCGCTGCTAAGCTGCAGTTGGGGTTGCTGCTCAACATGGTGCAACTCTAGTTTCAGGCCTGTAGCCTCAAAGAAGTTGTGGGCTGCACCTGGTGTGTGTGCAACCTCAGAACCAAAATGAAGAAGTGAGATAAATGAGGAGCGGGCTACATGCGAAATCTGCCTGCATAGCCGAGTTAACTGTGTCAAGTTTCTGCTGAAACAGTGTGGTTTTGTGTGTTTGTCTGCGTGTGTGTGTTACACTGAAATGTGCTTTCAATTTTCTTTAGAGTTGATTTATCTTTAACCCAAAAAAGAGGAAGAGAGATCATTTATGATGCAGGGAAAATCAAACTAATTGTAGCCAAATACCAGCCCATAACTGGCGTGTGTTTGTGCGAGAGCGTGCTTTAGTACTTTGTGAGAGCAAATGTTATCTTATCTTAGTTACCCACAGTCTAATGAGATGATAAATTATCAGTTGAATATCTGTGTATTCCTACAAAGGTCCCTGGTGTGTTCAGCTAAAATCTAGTGATTGGATGTGCCCGGACTTCCTTTAGCTAAATATAGACAAAACTGAATTGTCCTTGGTGCGAAAGGAGAAAAATTGACTCCCTGTCTTTGACTGGTAAGAACCAAGTAAGAAATGTTTGTGTTATCATTCACTCAGAGCTAAACGCTTTAACGTCCACATCAACTTAACAGCAAGTCTGCATACTATCATCTTAAAACATTGCAAGTATCAGAGGATCCATATCCAGGCATTAAACTTTTTATTTTTCCTGGCAGGTTAGACCTCCGTGATATTTTCTTCCCTGAGGTGTCGATCGAAAGCTTCGGCTCATTCAGAACGCGGCTGCTGGAGTCCTAACAAAGACAAAGAAAAGTAAATACATCCCACCAGTTCACAGGTCGCTGCGCAAGGCTTCCATCATCTAGCATGTGAACCCTCTCCGCCTCTTCGGTCACAGCAGTCTGCGAACTTTTGCCGGAGTCCAAACCAAACACAGAGAAGCGGCATTTAGTCGTCCGAGCTGGAACAAAATTCAAAAGAAAACGTGACTTTCTGTGACTTTGATTACCTTTAAATCCACCTTAAAAACTATACTGTTCTCTACCACTTTTTAGCATCAGCCTCCTCGTATTTACGTCTTTATCTATATATTGTGTTTGTGATGAATGAAAGGCCTCTGAGTATGACATGCGCTATTCAAAAAAACCTGCCTTAGCACACAGACTGTAAACAGGGTGGAACAGCTGCTCTCCAAAAAGTACAATATTACCCTCTGAAATGCGGTGGAACAGAAGTATAGAGTATGATATAATGGAAATACTCGAGCTAAGTGCAAGGACGTCAAAACTGCACTGAGGTACAGGCTAAACATTTCATTCATGTACCTCTTTATCAATCACATAGAGATTCAACTGATATGTTTTTCAGTAAGACAGCAGGAATTAGGCAAAATGTATTCCTTTGAAAAAAAGGAGTAAGATGTAGAAAAACCTAGAAGCTCGGAGGCTTTTGTGTATTTCTGTGCTGGTGGTTAGGAGGTGGGTTATGGTAAGGATTGTGGAAATGTGTGCAGTTTACGATATAACCCACCTTGCCCTGTGTTTGTTATTATTAAACTGGCAAGATCATTTTCAATTTTTTTTAATCCAACCTTGCTGAAACAGAAAAGAGGACAAAGCTCAGCATTCTTTAAAGTGAATGCGTTGCGATGCAGTTACCAGTCCGTCCTTTTCACTTCAACCACTTTCTCCCCGGGACCTTTCATATCAATATGTCACATGTCAGTGATTTATAGTTAGAGGAAGTAAGCAGGGTCTGCTTCTTCATTTTCCTTCATCTTCTGAGGTGTGTCTGAGGATTGTAAGCGAGATTAAACCTTCTGCTTTTCATTGGCTTCAGCGACGAATCCCGGTATCATGATGTTGCGTATTATCGGGCTTTGTGTAAGTGTGCGTTTGGCATCACAGAGGTCAGTGAAAGGAAACGCCGCCCCGTGTTATTGATCACAGGAAACTAGCGAACTCACACGTAAAGATGGAAATGTTGCCGGGCCAGCGCCGCGGCCCCTCCCGTGACGTCCGACCCATGTGCATGTGTTTGGTTGTTTACTGATCGCTCCTCGGGTGTTTTTCCTCTCAGTGACATCTCTGACACACACTAACACCCAGACGCAGACCCCTGTGATTGAATGGAGTTTCCATTTGTCCCCGTTGCTTTGATTGTACTTTCAACATGCCTTTCAGACACTGGCTGCCTTTGTCTGTGTCTACTGTACTTCACAGACACGGTATGACTGGTCAGGTTCCACTGCTTCTCAGAAGATAATTACTGTACCTGCTATGAAACTCTTGTGTGCCTCAGTCTTAACTAGAAATGTTGTGTAATAATGTCCAACACGGTACTGTAATCTGCTCTCGAACGGTAAGAATGACTACATTTTTGTAGAAACACATTTCACAGACGACATACGACTGTTCTTAAGTCTGGTGCGGCTTACAGCCTCCACTGGTCTTCGGACACACAGAGGAAAAGCACCCTGTGTCTAGAGATGTGCAAAACTCTCTTGTACAGATGTTGTGTTCTGGACATGAACACTACGATGCACAATGGAGAGATTACATCTCAGAAGCCAAACTAGGCATGCCGTGGGAAACACATTTGCATCATTTAACAGCATGATGTGATATTTTTGATGCTGACTTGGTTGCCTGTAATTTAAAGGAGTCACTTGAAGTCCTAAAGCTGGAGAAAAAGAAGACCCAGACTTTTAGCTGCATTTATTTGCGTTTAATTTGTTTCTTTGCGTTCTGAGCTCACACAAGCAAAGTGTACGTAAAGAACTGTAAAGCATTCAAAGTAGAGACGTGACTGACGAAGGTCAGTTCATTTGAATCACGAAATGACCTGTATCTCCGCAGGCCCGGACTGGGCCCTGGGTGCGCGCTGAGAATTCCAGCGTTAGAAATGCAAAACGAAGTGGGTAAATCGACGCAAAAGCAACAGTGGGCAGCAGTTGAAATAAAGACCGTCAGCACAAGGGAAATAGAAACGGTGGAGGTGATGGAAGGAGAAAAAGAACTGGAGGAAAGCGAAGCTAACTGCTGCAAAATTAGACATGTGCTCGTAAAATACATACTCGTCCTCAGCGCGTCATAATATCAAGACTACTCTTCCGTAGTTGGTTCTTAGAAAACTGGTAAATGGCCTCAACACTTAATCATGGTCTGTAGGAAAGCAGGAGATGTGCACGCTTGGAAAATAATATCGAGTGACCGGAGCTACAAATTACAGTATATTCACTTATCGATATATATAATTACAGCATATCTATGAAATTTTATTCCTGGAGCCTTAATTATGAAAGTGCCATCGACTAACACTTCAAACCGAGGCTGTTTTTTTTTAGTTTTTTTTTTTTAACCTTTTTAGATGTTGCCGAAGCAGTTTTTGTGTGTAGTAATCAAACATGAAGCTACGGTGCAGGTATAAACAGTCAACGGGAAAGAAGTAGTGGAGATTGGCCTGGGCTGATGTCAGATTCCTGCCCAGAATTCTTCTGCCAGTCTGGCCCCGTTTTTCTGTTGAACTCTAGTTTTAGATATTATCTGGCTCTCAACGGCCCAAAGTCTCGTTCCTCTCCAGGAACGATTACTCTGGCTAATCTACAGACCTGATTGTTTTCAAAGGGACTTTTGCAGTTGAAAGTAGCTCCAAAGAAAGCGCCGCACAATGAGGTCAGTGTTTTGTCCTGAGTAATAGGGACATTGTTTCTGGAAATATGTGACTTTGTCTGACCCTTTGAGATCGTTGTGAAAGGGTAGCGTTAGGCTTTGGTCAGGGTTAAATAAGGACTGCTGAAAACCAAAAGCTCTCTCACAAACGTAAGCTAGTTGTTTATGACCATCCTCCGCTGCGACCACAACACCCTGACTTTTCCACTGTGCCATTTCAGAGTCAAACTCAAAGGAAGACTTTTGGGTTGAGCCACAGAGCACCGCCGAGATTAAAATATCTCCGGCTGTGAAGTGTCAGCTTCCATTACAGTTGATTTGCCTGTGATTTTTGTTTTCCGACAAGATGAGCGTGACGTTTTGACAGTGGCAGCGGCCGCCGCCTGCTTCTCTAGTCGTGTCTTTAGAAAGTTGTCTGTTTCTCGTTTAATTAGCATCTGAAGACATCCTTCTCTTGAAGTGCTAATGACATCCTGCTCATTCCATGAAATTTGATGGCAACAAACCGGTTTTGTTACAGTACTTTAGTGGCAAAGTGAGCGTGAAAGACACATGTAACTGTAAATATTATACATTATCTGGCGGTTTATCCTTTGATAGCAGTCCTAGCTCTGTGCTCCCGGCTCGCGGAAGGCACCGGGCTTTCAACTTTGCTGTCACTCTTGAGCTTTTGACACAAATTATCCACGTGTCGTCCCCTCCCTGAGGCAGGGGAGTTTCCATCGTCAGTGTATACTACCTGTTCTGCGCTCACTGAGCAAGTACACACATAGCTGTATTCTATTTCAGGAGTGACAAAATGTGGATGGGTATTTCCTCCAAGAGAAATGGGTGGGCTGAGAGTTGTGTCATATCTAAACTACAGTCAGAAAGGCCTATATTCAGGACGCCATCTTCTCCTCTCACTGGGTTTATTCTTCAACATAATTTATCTGCCGGCAAGCTAGCACTGTTTTTCTGCTTTTTTGTTTGTTCTTTTCATTCCGCCTCCATCTCTGGTGCTCAGTGCTGTGGTGCGTCCTCACTGACCAGCTGTCAGTCGAACAGTGTGGGTGGGGACTGTGAAGTCTTTTCCCTTCCATTTTCTGCTGATGAAGTTGATGACTTTCTTTAGTTAGTGCAACTGTCTTTGTTTTTGAGTCATTGTGCCTCTCGCTGCTCAAGCTAATACCAGGTTATTCTCCTGTTTATCTCAAGATGTGTCCGAAATGATGCATTTCAAATTTTAATTTTTTTTTGCAAAGCGGGAGTAGGATGAATCAGCATTGCAATAGGTCGCACCGGTCTCCGGCTGAGAGAATGAACATTTAAACGGAAACATTTTGTGACTTTGACATAAAGTACGATGAACAAAGGAAAATAACTCGTCAGCAAGATGATGGAGGGTAAAGCGCGAGGAGTCACCAGCCAAGCTGCAAACTCTCCGAAGCCGATTTTAAACATAACCAGTGTCTTAACGACTGAAACTTGAACCACAACCATCACCTCACTACAGACAAAAGATCAAATTTTCACATTTCGACGATGAGTGAAAAAATGCCTGTCGTGATCCAACCACGCAAAAAATAAAGGTACATGGATTATAATGGAACCTGCCCACCGCTATTTGGTACAGTGGAACCTATTGCGAGTCTGTTCATGATATGAAAACACATTCGTGGCATACAAGTTTATTATTGTCATGTTTATTTGTTCTTATCTCTCATCGTTGTGTTGTTGTGTGTTTTGTTTAAGATACGGCCGATAATTTTAAGTGTCTTCAGGCCCCCTTTGATAATAAAAAGAAGTGCCTCTGCCACAGTACGTTTAGCACACTTTGAACGTTCATGTAGCTTTAACCTGCTTTCAGTAAGGAAATCTAAATTTACTTTATGTCAGCTTTACTCTCTAAGGACGTCTCTCAGCTAAATTCTGTTTAGGCTTGATCCAATATCTTTATGGTCTTTTAAATGATAGTATACAACTACTAAAGGGGTAAAGTACAGAAAATACTGTCAACTTGGACCCAATTAGAAGATATTTGTGTGTAAAGGAAGTTATCTTTATGGTTTCTTTTTATAAATAATGTGGATAAACAAAAGTGAAGTGACTCTGTGTTATCACACTTTTAAAGGTCAGCATGTGCGTGTGTGTTTGCCTGCATGTCTGCAAGTCTGTGTGTGTGTGTGTGTGTCTGAGCGTGAGCTTCCGTACATGTGTTTTTGTGTCTTTAATGCCACAGAGTGATGTGGAGGACTGTTTGTTTCACTCCACTGATCTGGACAGCAAACATGCAAATGAAGCCCTGCTTCTCAGATACACCACATTTACCATGTACCGTCCTCAAATGTCAGTGTAAAAAAAGTTAACCTGTAGGCTTGTTGTGTTTTTGTGCTTTCAGGCCCGTAACAAGCAGAATGGGGAGCTGGCAGCCATTAAGATCATCAAGATGGAGCCAGGTGAGTCTGAGAGTTTCTCCTGTCATTTGGTTTTACCCGAAAATATCACAACTCATGTTCATCTTTGCATTTACCTTAGCTGCATTTTTAGCCACATTCGGACGACGTTTTTCATTTAGTTTGTATAACATTTCTGCAACGTCAGGGCACTGAAAAACAGACCTATAGATTTCCCTCCCCTGGACCAAGTGCATAGTCCCAGCCTCATCTGGTAACAGTCCCCATACTCATTATGATTCCATTACGGGAGCTTTTAACGAAACATTACGCTGCAGTAATTGATTAAAAAGCAGAGCTAGGCACACTCATACCGTGAGGAAGAGAGACAGTCGTCGTTTCCCGCCGTGGTACAGTGACATAAATCCCAAAACTCAAAGCTGTAAAGCACCGACAGAATAACACAGGCTGAGACTGTTACAGTTGCACCTCCAACAGTCTGATTGCACTCACCATGTGTAACCACACGCTGTGATTAGTTTGAATTTGAAAAATAAAACGAGAGACCCCATTGACACATTCAGTGTATCATCTAATTATTAAAGCTGCACCACCATATTTAGATGCTGATTCACTCTGTTCATCTGTTTTAAATTCTGGTTTCAGACATGGTCACGCAAGACAGGGAAACGTAGCTCACTTCTTTAGTTTAAACGTTTGAACCCCGGGTCAGTACAAACTCCAAACGTTGTTCCAAACAGCAGAACTTTATTTTAAGTTCTAGTGGAGATCTCAGAGTTCCCAAGGATGTCCAATGTGCCAGCCTTCATTTTGGAGAGCAACCTTAAAGTGACTCGATGGGGGGAAAAGCTTGTATGGAGGGTTCGGCATAATAAGGACTATCCCAAATCAGACAAGGGGGATTATAGGTGTATGACTAAAGCTTTCTTATACTCACATATACACACATCCGTTAGTTAAAGAGTTTAGCATCTGTTCTATAGTATCTGCTCCTTGTTCCGGGGATGTTTATCTGTATTTTGCAGCAGAGCAGCACATAACACAACAGCTGAGTGAGAACTGCAACTGTCAGTATCTATGGTCACAGATGCTTATGTTGGTGGACATGTCAGAGTTTGTCTGTTTGTTAGCACTGGAAAAGCCCACAGCTGTGTCAGTGACTTCAGGCAGGAGGACGCTTTGTAATGAAGGTGTAGAGGGTAGGGATCAGTTTGTTGGCGGATTTGAAGGATCCTGGATTGGGATGTTTCACATTTTAGAGGCATTTCTCTCTTCCTGCTCTGAAACCTTAACAGACACACACACACAAACACACACACATTGTGCTTAACTGGGCAAGAATATGCAATTGGGGACTGGTTTCGATCTACATGGTAAGTGGTACATGTAATCCCACCGGCTACACCTGTGTTCATACTGTATGTAATGCCCTGAGGATAATTAACGTGCATCTTCTCTCTCTGTCTGGTTCCACAGAGGATGATTTTTCTATCATCCAGCAGGAGATCATCATAGTAAAGAGCTGCAAACATCCCAACATAGTGGCATATTATGGCAGTTACATACGGTAAGCTGTCTGTTCCTGTGTTTACTCTCTCCCTCATGTTAATCATAGGTACAGCAGTTAATCACATATTTCCTCCTCTATCTGCAGAGCTAATAAACTGTGGATCTGTATGGAGTTCTGTGGAGGAGGCTCCCTCCAGGACATCTACCATGGTGAGGGAGTGTGTCTGTGTTTGTGGGGCTACTATTCAAAGAACCTATTATGAGGAAACTGCCTTTACGATTTTATAGATTTTATTTATCCGATGCAAAAGTTCTGTCCGTTTAATTTTTTTCCGATGGATCTACAAACCAATTTCAAGAGAAAACTTTTAGCAGCACGAACACTTACAGTACTTCCAACATGGTCCTTAAGACGGACAAAAAAGATATAACATCTTAAACAGCAAAAGGCAAAACAAATCAATGAACAAAACAACCGAATCCAACTGCCGGCTGGTTTTGACCTGCTCATTCAAGGACGGAGGTTCTGCAAATGGACGACTGAGGTCAGGGGATAGTTCAGCAAAAAGCCTAAACCTAACAGAAGAAAAAAGACTTAATAGTATTACTGCTAGTAACAGCATGTGGGATCCAAAATGTGAGAGGACAGATAAAACATTTCAGTCGCCACCACCACTGTAGAGACACAGGGGCACTGTGACACTGGTACACACTGTTTTACAAGGGTTGCACAGGTAAATAACTTTGCAGTGGACACCGCAGGTGCTATCGTGTTTGTTTTCCAAATGTAGTTAAACCAGACCACAGCTTATCATTCACTGTGGAGTCAGACTTTCTAAACTAAAACGGGTCAATAAAATGTTTTCATATCAAAACATGCATCTTGTGATACGCAAATCAATATTAAAACCAGCATTATGCAACTATATCACTCTTGTAATGAACCGTGGTCACTTAATCTGCTTTTTGACAGTCATGTATTGTACCGTATAGGCTGTAAATGAATTTATTCATATGTTACTATAATATATTATATCAATTGTGTTCCCCAGTGACTGGTCCCCTGTCTGAGCCCCAGATAGCCTACATCTGCAGGGAAATGCTACAGGTAATTGCATACAAATCATTAATTTAGGTTTCATTATTAATAATCTAAAACACCCTAGTGTTGATAATGAGGATTTTAGGCACAAAACCCCTCAGTTCTTTGTCTTCTCTTTATGGATGAGGTGGTTAAGTAGAAGCTTTTATTTCGGTGACAAACTCAGCTGTCAGTTTTATGATGTCTGCTGTGTGTCTGTGTGTGTGTGCGTGCATGCGTGCGTGCGTGCGTGTGTGTGTAACCAGGGCCTGGATTACCTGCATGCACAGAAGAAAATACACAGAGACATCAAGGTGAGCATGTCAGATGTTGTTTGCTTGCATCTTGCATTCATTTGTGGTAAAGGTCAGTACTCTACAGTGAATGGAACTTTCAGATGCTGCTGATAAAACTCGGTTGCTGCGGCAGCAGAGTGTAACACGTAAACAAGAACCTAGCAAACACTGTGCTCGAGGTTGGGCTTTTAACAGCAAAATAATGTTGACATTTTTTCAAATGAAAAACTGCTGGTAGGCAATATTTTGATCTTTTGTCCAGTATCCTAAAATTTGAACGTTTCATGTGAGACAGTTGGAGACATTCCAAGCTCTCGAGACCTCTACAAGTGGAGGAAGCAGATTTGTACTTCCATCTTGTATGGGTTCAGTAAACGATCACTGAGAGGGTAAAGGAGAGTCTTGCTATTGTAAGATGTGTCTGTGGTTGTGCCTGTATTGATGATTATCTTTTGCTTCTAGGGTGCCAATATCCTCCTCAATGATCAGGGCGAGGTCAAGTTGGGTAGGTGGATGTTTGCACTGTGCAGGTGTGGTTAAGATGAATCACTCGCCACAAGAGTTACGACTCAATTAACACATCTCTTTTCTCTCATCCAAACACGGCTGATTTTTTCACATCATTGAAGGACTGGTTGGGCCCCTGCACCGTCTCCATCTGCTCGAGAATTTTTTGTGTGATGGTCTGAATCCAACACTTTAGATTCTGCTACAAAACGTTGCTTCATTCAGCCAAATACACCCTTCTGGCTGTCATGTTAATCCAAAAAGGAATAAATACTGAAGGACCTATTTGAATTTTTCCTCATACATCAAATACACAAACCTTTAAAAACTTCATAAAAATGAATAGCCTTAAAATAAAACTTGGGTTTATGCACTAAAGACAAGTTTCAGCACCTGTTACTTTTGTTCCAGTTGGCAGTAACCTGCTAATACGTTTAAAATGGTACAAATTTAATTTGGATTCAAGGCTTGGCTCACTCAAGATCTGCAGAAAGCTGTCTTGCCAATTTGCAAACCAAAATCAGCAACGTAAAAAGATGAAGCCCTTCAGACATGTCACGTGTCGAATGAATGGCTGCTTCGGTTTTCATTCATATTTTTTGTTTCTTCCGTTGTGTAGCCGACTTTGGGATCTCAGCTCAGATCACAGCCACTCTGTCCCGGCGGATGTCCTTCATCGGGACGCCATATTGGTAAGGACCGCTCTCTCTGCAGCTTTGAATGTCGTCCTGTAAACACCTGAAGCTGAACATTTAGGAACAACATAACTGCAGGTGGCTGTGGGGAGCAAATGTATGTGTCCTCTACTATGCATACAGTAAACTCATAAACAAAGTAATATATAATACCTTATTATATACTGTTTACTGCATGATGACATAACTTTTCAAGCAGCAGTGTATCTGGTGCAAACATATTTTGCAATGACATTGCAAAATATGTTTGCTGCCAGTCAAGCAGTTTCTTCCTTGACTGGCAAGCAGCGACAGAAATTTAAGAGTTATTTACTAACCCAGATCATTTAGAATAATTTTTTTGTCGTCAGTAGCACAGTTGCTTCACTTCATACTAAGCCTCTTCTCCTTTCAACTTTTATTGTTCTTCACGGTAAAGCTACAGTCTGGAGTCAGATCAGCAACGTCTCTGACAAAAAAAGTTGCGGTGCAACTATAGACCCGCTCTGCTCGTCCGCGGTGTTGAAATCAATTGTTGCTGTTCCCCTCCTGTCCTCAGGATGGCGCCAGAGGTGGCAGCCGTGGAGATAAAAGGTGGCTACAATGAACTGTGTGACATCTGGTCTGTGGGCATCACAGCCATAGAGCTGGCAGAGCTGCAGCCACCGCTGTTCGACGTCCACCCGCTGCGGTAAACGCACACTGAAAGCTCATAAGCACCTGTACACGCCTCCGCATACCTACAGATGTATGTAAAAAAAAAAAACATGAGTAAAGACAAGTTGTGACCATGATCAACCATGTGCACTTTGCAGTTACAAATGAGTTCTGTTCATTCATATTTTAGGGCATCACAGAAATGTTAGTTTACTACTCCGTGCAGCTGTTGCCTCGTAACAGCTAAAAGGCTTCGATGTTCCTCTCTGAGTATTTGGGTTTTTCAGACCATCGATGACACTGCTATGTCAAAACCATGCAGTTAACTGCTGCGCGCCCTCTGACCAATCAGAATTAAGCGTTCCCAGTGGCTGTGTCTTTATAGACACACACATACAACTCACACAGGGAGTTCAACTTCTAAATAAGTCTCTCGGAAAAACATTGTGATTATAATGCACATTACACGACCAGTCGGTCCTTCCGCAGGAATAACAGTCAACCAAACCACAGGTACTTTGGATTAAAATTTTTACTTTGCCAGAGAAGATTTATTTCTAACTTAAGGAGCTAAAATGATCACTTACTTCGTTTTGACCACTTCACCATCTGCCGGAAGTGGAGAAACGTAACAGGTTCCCAAGTCGCACGTTATTTTCAAAAATGACTGCCTTTCTAATTACTTTTAACATTGTAATGTCCCATTTAATTTTCACATAAATGACCAATAAAGCCTGGGCCGTGTGGGAGCTCACCTACACCTACACCCACGGCCCCCGCCCCTCACAGACCCTCTGAATAATTTACATTAAACGGTTGGTTCGCCCAAGTGTGTAATGTTTTCTTACTTACCTCTAGCAGAGAGTTTGGATTTCACATGTCCAGGTTTGGAAATAACATCTCTGAGAACTCTGTTGCCTCCCTGGCACGATGGAGGTGAATAGAATTTAATTTGTCTCACTTACTCTGGATGATAAACAGTTTTCAAAGGAACTATTTTGTCAGTAGGAAGTAATTCTACAAAAACTGTTAATAAGGTTGATGTTCATAACAATAGCAGTGAACCTCCTTTTACATTCTCCTGGTGAAGCTCATTGCTGGCAGGTGAAAAGAAGCGGGCAGCACCACTGTGTGTTGCGGAGGTGGAACATACTGTAACTCTCTGCATCTTTGCTGCAGCGACTTGTAGTAAACGGGAAAGTGGACGTTTCAAATTGGGCAGAAAAGGGCAAAAAAAAAAAATTCCAGTCAAAGGGAAGTGGTGATTCATTGGTGCTGAAAGTCATGTTCACATTTATTTATTTTTTGGTCACGTTTTTAATTGGATTTGTGACTTGACTCTGTCCAAGTCGTGCATCCTAGAGTCCACATCTCTGCCACCTCAAACTGCTGTTCAACTAAAGTCAAGACCGCTTGAATTTTCCAGTCGGAGTTCACAAAATTTGAGGTGATGTTATTAATTCACTTAGCTATAGGCTACTGTTACAGTCTTGTTGTGAAGCACAGTGTTTCCTGATCCCGTGGAGGGATTTGAACATATTGATCGATTGCAGGTAGAAAAATTATGCCATAAAAGACCCATAAATATTTTAGGTTTCCTGCCTTTTTCTCTGTCACAGTCACAGAGGCACCAAAAGCACACGGCAGATCTTCTCAAACTGTCTGGAAGCACGTACACGTGTGACACAGGGCAAAACTCATGTTTCCCCTGCATTAGTATGCACACGGACACACACACACACACGCACAGAAAAGCGCTGTATTTATACAGATCCCCACCCATGGTGAGGAAAACGTCAAAGTGTTTCAAGCGCCCACGCGTCCGGCGAGCGGATGTTCATGCACGCAGTCGCCCAGTTACACACGCACCCTTCTCACTTCGCTGAATGAAACGTAACGCACACTGTCCTTATGGTCCAGCCCACAAACTGGATCAGTTATAGGACTGACCAGGCCTGGGCAGATATGTACGCGCCATTCAAGCAAGTGGGTAAACATTCGCAGATTCGTGTTCATTGTTGTCGACTGTGTTTTGTTTCCTGTAGCGTCCTGTTTCTCATGTCCAAGAGCGGCTACCAGCCTCCCAAACTGAAGGACAAGTCTAAATGGTAAATAATAAAGCTACTACATACTATTATATTTTATTGTCTGATCATGGGAGCAACTAGTTCCTATTTATCAATCAGTCTGCTATGATCAGCTCCAGTTTTCTGGTCTGGCGTACATGTTTTGTTAGTGTGTGTTTACACATATGAAATATTTAAATCTGAAAATGTAGAAGAAAAATAAAAGCAAATGCAAAAGTACCTCCTACCGGTGTATTAGTACAAAACTGATAAACACGATCGAAATACAATCAATTATTTATGTCTTTATGTATTTATGAAGAACTGTATGTAGGTTATTATACAGTATCTGTTCTTTTTTCAAGTCTAATGTTACAAAATGCTGCCAAAATATCTTCTGTCTGCAGGTCATCCACATTTTATAACTTTGTCAAGGCCATGTTGGTGAGGAACCCGAAGAAGAGACCCAGCGCCTCCAAGATGCTCTCGGTCAGTACTGCTCACAAACGCTTCATTTAGGTTCAGATAGTCTCATGTCTGCATCAAATTGACCGGTCAGTTGAGCCTAGAAAGACTGACCGGTTGTGAATGTATAAGAGAAGGCAAACTGTCAATTGAAGGGGAGACTACAGATTACAGCTACACCATGTTCTCACCTGGTAGCATGTAGCAACACTGAATTTGCACTAAAACTGATGAACATCGTGGAGCATTTAGCAGCCAGCAGGGTCCGATACATCCCTCAGGAGTTTGCAGAGACCAAAAAGACAAGCCGGATGAATACTGGACTTAAATTCACCAGGTGGTCAGAAACACGACTCCTATTGAAAGCTAACGTTGCTCCCTGACTTCTGGATCTTTAAACGGGCCACTGCTTGTGAACAAGAATGCCATATCAACTTGAAAAGTAATGTCAGTGTTTCGTTCACAACTTGTTTGCTTAGGTTTAAAACAAGAATCGACCACAGCTCAGTTTCCCTTGTGTAAAAACTGACTATCATCCAGTCTCAGCCAGGTTTGAGTCTGTCCTCAGTCTTGGCCTCCAGATGAGCTGGTCTTGACCGGCGCTCTGCTGCTAGCGGTCTTCTGGCTACTTACTGTGTCTGTTCATCTGTACTGATTGTCTCTTTCTCTGTGTCTCCTCTCCACCTCATCGCCTGTCTGCAGCACATGTTTTTGACCCAGCAGTGCCTGAGCCAGGAGCTGACCCTGGACCTGCTGGAGAAGTTCCGCCATCCTGAGAAACTGAGGACCTGCCTGGTGACAGAGGACGAGGAGATGGAGGTCTTAACCAGATTCTTACTGACACTTCATTGGATAAACTGACAGGACGTTCTCGAAAGATGTGAAAAATCTGTTTATGGCCATCATGAATTCCCGTTTAGTCAAAAAATGTATTTAATGCATCATCTTAATCTATTATTTTTTTGATCCCGGGCTTTGGTGGGTCTAATTTGTTTCATATTGGAAATGAACTTTAAAAGGAGTTCGCTGCAAAATAAAATTTGCTAACTGGTGGTCGGTATGTCTATGTCTATTTTAGACTCTGATAGTGTTAACTGTGGGTCTTGTTGTTGATTTAAGGTGGCAGTTCCTGGATCTTTAAGGAGGATCCAGTCTATCAACAAGCACAACCAGGCAGAGAGGACAAACTCTGACATAAGCTGTAAGAAAACACACACTCTCTCACTAAAAGTATTTAATTTTTTAAACCGTTCCATCACATTTTTTTTTTTAAATATTCCCGGCCAGGAACACTTTCCTTTTCAACTCAACTGTTTAGTCATTCGTTATAACAAAACAGGAAGAAAACGAGCTTTAATTTAATAGACGCAAATATCCACTTTTGGAAACAGTACAGAGTATATAGGCAATCTTCAGTCTGTGTAAACAATACAGCACAAAACTAAATAAATCTGCTTATAGCGATAGAAATTCTTATAATACTAAAATTGTTAGTATTTATCTCCATTTAGAGAGAGAGGAAAATATTCCTGTTCCTCATCTTTGTCAATCATTTTCTTGGCCGTCTTCATTAACGTTGCCAGTAGCACCGAAGATGTTTGAATATACCAGGGATCACATCCTTCCCCTCCCCCTGCCGTCTCGGCACATTTGTGTCAGGCCCCTGTTGCTCGCTATTACTCAGCAGACAATGAGGCTGGTGAAGGGATGCCCCTATTTAAGCTTACCTGGATAAGACACTGTTATGACCGCTGGAAAGGTTATGGCATGAAATGTTAATGTGAAATCGTTTTGCTTGCGGTTGCTCAGTGGAACAGATCTACACTCAGAGGCCTGTGAGGAAAGACTCACCAAATGTAACGGTAAGCAAATGACACATTTCATGATACTAAATGATGCGTTTAATTACTATACATCACATAATTACAAGCAACTCACAGCATAAATTGTAAGCATTTATGTGCATACAAACAAAATATACATTACATACAATATAGACACAAATGATGAATATATGTTTTACTGTATGATGAGCATGCACGTGTGAACATACCGTACATGCTTGTAAAAAGTTCATACATACAAACTATACATACATAGATAAAAACCAGTAGTGTATATGTATTACGATGTCCGGCCAAACGTCTGAGACCACGTCTGGGAAACATGCAAACGTATATACTTTGTACATAGTACATACATAAAATATAAAGATACATTACATAAAAGACACACGTAGGACATACAGTACACTGTACACAGGGTACTGACAGGACAGAGCTAGTTTTGTGGCCAGCCTGTTTTTATCCCTGTCGGTATGTCAAAGTAAATATTTTCTGTTTTCACATGGGCGGTACCACAGTTTGTAAAAGTCAACACTGCTCATACTGGGAAAAGCCCACAATAATACACAGAGACCCGTCCCCAAAAACCCCCTTGTGTTATGTCCTGTAAATGTCAACAAGAACGGCAGGACTCATCAGAGGTGAACTTTTCGTGCAGGAATCCCTGTTTGTTTCTCCTTATTTGGAATCTTTCCTAGCATCAGTTTCAGCACACAGCCTAAATTTATCATTAAATTTCTCATAAGCCGAACAAAACTGTTAATTTAACACAACAAATGCATGGTGGGAATCTGGGACTGGTGGGTTCTTTCTTTTCTATTTTCTTCCTCTCAACATCCTTGTTTTATACATCTGTAAACTTCTACTTCTCACTCGTACTCTCTTTTTAAAATATTGGTGATTTCATGTGTTTTTTTACAGTTAAGGCCTTCACTTGGATCGAGCGGCAGTAGCAAGAGTCCAGCGAGGTAACCGGATCACATGGAGTCACATTAAACGCCAGTATCTGAGTGAAATATTTAACCGCTCTTCTCTCTTTGTCTCTCAGGGATGAGGACACAGACTCAGATGATGACTACGATGATGTGGATATGTAAGAAAACATCACCATGTCACCAAATCCATGTTTGACAAAACGCCAAAGCATTTGAGTGACTCATTCCAACACTACTACAGTAGCCTGAATTTCTTTTGAACTGCTATGTCAGGTTCAGAGGCCATTGTATGTTAAAGCTCAGGACCTGAGCCACCTCAGAAATATTTAGTACTGCCTTTGACTTTTTTCCAGCAGTCATTTTCTCACGTTCGTTCGCTTTATCGATCCCATCGATCAGTCCTGTGCAGTAATTTCAGTAGTTTGCTTTGACGCCTTCTCTCTGTCTTTCGTCCACCTCAGCCCTACGATACAAGCCACTAGGTAAGCTGAATGAACACAGACTCACATCTGTATCAACGTGCATTTGCGTCGTTCACACACCAGACTGAACCGACTCTCTCTCTGCCAACAGTTACGTAGCTGATGAGACCCCACCCCCGCTTCCGCCAAAGGTAAAGCCCTGTATTTTAAGCCCAAGCCTTGTCAAAACTGTTTTGGTCATAACATCTATCACATGTTTCACAGTATTTGATTTTATTACATTCGTGCAAAGCCTGAAATTTGAATGCAAGGTGTCAACACTTACTGCCAAATACCGTTCTCCCCTCATGATGATTCATTTTTCAGAGCTTGTGCCACATTTAACAACACATTTCTGAATGAGTGACAATAAAGAATTTTTGAATTTACATTATTTTAGTATTAAATATTAGGTTGCAGGTTATTTGACAATTAATTTGTAGTTTACTTTACTGCAAAATTTCATAACTCTACCCCTGTTTGATGAAAACGATCTCCAGGATCAGGACAGAGGTCAGGATAGGAGTGATTCATACGTGACTGAGTGCCTCTACTCATACAACTGCAGAGGAAGTCACGGCCTCACAGGCTTAGGTGCACATTAGCTACTGATCCCGGAAACATATCAAACCTCCTCCTGCTCTGTCATTTTTCATTGTTTTGAATAAGAACATTAGCCAGTTTATACTATTTAAAGTGTAAATGCTGGAGGCCTTCAATATTTCAGTCGCTTTACCGGAAAACACTGATTCACGTCGGCATGTTTTCCGTGTTTGCAGCCCAAAGTGCGGACCAGCTCAGAGGAGAGCATGGCGGGGGAGGACGACTGGTCGAGGAAATCCGGCTCGCTGTACGCCCCCTCCCTTCTAAGGACCTCCAGTGGGACGCACGTCCGACCTACGCCCCAACCACGGGCCTCGCGACACTCAGGTGAGCTGCCTCACCTTCGTACTGTACTGAAGGGGCACGGCGATCGCAGCAGCAGCTGAAGGAGTAAATCACCCACATGCCCCATATAGCAGGGAACTTGAATAGGTTTTTACTTTTGTGCAATATTTACAGTGTTTCCTCAATAACAGCAAGCATTAAAGAAAAGCTGATTAAGTGAAGCCTTATATTTTTAATATTGGTTGATCCTCAACCAACAGAAAATAAGTTCCCCAGCACTGAGCATTGTAGTTTCACTATAAACACGGTGCTGTAATAATGCTCAAACACCCAGACTGATACATGGTTTAGAACAAAAGGTGTACATGTGCTCTATTCCATATTCCTCGTAGAAGTTTAAGGTACCGAACTGACTAACTGATCCTAAGGCACTCAGGACAGCACTGCAGCGTATTTAAACCAGAATTCAAGACTGCGCTTTCAAAACCAGGAAATATTTCAGGAGTTAGTTCGTCCAGTTTCCTCCTCGGCCATCACCCTCACACACACATCTACTGAGTAGATAAAAGCGACTAACAATCAATCCTGGAAATAGTTTTTAGCTACTGCGGGAGACTTTTCAACTATCGAAGAACTTTTTCATTTGAATGCAGTGTAAATCACACCGTTTTTCTTATTGTGTGTTTATGTGTGTGTGTGTGGTCCAGACCCTGTGTCCTTATCTGTCCAGTTTAACGACAATCCTCCTGAGCTCCCTCCTAAAGGCATTCGCAGACGGCAACCCCCATCAAAGGTAGAAGATAAAACTTGAGAAGTTATTTACTGTATTCTTCCTTTTTCTTTTTATTTGTACATTGCACCGCTGCGCCGGAGAGCGCCTGTTCACAACCTACTATCATAAGTGTTGGGTAGGAAATATCCCCACAAGACGCAGAAATTGTTAAAATAAGAACAAATGAGCGTCTTTGAGAAAGTAGAGATGAAATTCAGTGATCAGTGCAGGTGTAACAGGAATGAAATGTTCAGTTTATGGTTGGGTTTTTAGAGACTTTAATATTCAGCTGTAGTTATTGAAGGCAAATGAGCCAGATGTCCCCCCCCCCAATTCCCTTTTCAACCAGCCACATCTTCTCTCCTCCTTCACTATGCGTCCTGGAGCACTCATCATCGAGTTTTCCTTTTTGTTCTCAGGACCTTGCTGAGTGTGTCAACCCCATCATAAAGAAACCTCCTGTGAGTTTCTGTCGCTCTGCCAGAAGTTCTCCTCCCTTCATATCCACTCCACTGCTGGGTGTCTGAGATGTGGGCTTCTGTTTGCTGTTGTCAGACTGTTGCACATGTGTGTATAGTGTCTTACCCAGGGGAAGCAGCTATTTAGATTCAGCGGGCTCCGTATGTATCATGATATCTCGAGTTCGAGTTTATGAGTTCGGGTCTTGAAGTTCTGACATCAGCATCAAAAATTCAAAAAGCCCCAGCAGATACAGCTGTTGTGTAATTTCAATCTTTGTACATATTAAAACCCAGATGTTTTTTTAAAAATAATTTTGATGACTTTTATCAATATTATTATTGTGTTTACATTGTAATTATGTTTTCTTACTATTTTTTATATAATAATAATAAAATAATGATAATAATCATGAAGTAAAATTCAAAGATCACATTTTGTAGCGTATATTGTGTGTGTTGTATCATTTCCTTCTGTGACTCCTTGTCAGCATGTGGTCTTAAAGCTGATTATAACCTCAGTTATATCACCTCATTGACCTTTACCATTAAGACATCGATCATTTTCCAGGAGTACTGTAGGTGTTTATCTGTATATAAAGCAGATAAGTACAAATTCATGTAGTGGCTTGAAGTTGTCTCACTGATACAAACGACTGTAGAGAGGACGCAATGAACAATTTCATGTCCTCCCCTCTCTTTCCAGGTCTACTTTAAAAAGGTCTTCCATGGCTGCCCTCTTAAAATAAACTGTTCCACCACCTGGGAAAACCCAGCCACCAAAGGTTGTATCACGGAATAAAGCACGCTGTGAATTCTCTGCCCTCGGTCATATTTTCTTAACAAACTTCAGCTTTATCTGTCTGACCAGTCTGTGTCTCCTCTCTGTACCTCAGACCAGCATCTGATCCTGGGGGCAGAGGAAGGGATCTACACCCTTAACCTTAACAGCTCAGAGACCACGATGGAGCTGGTAGGATCTTTTTATCTTTATTACCGAGCTACGTCTGTTTTTTACAGACTCAGGGTTGTAAACAACAGTTGGGTTGCGAGGAGAATGTAGTGAGCCCCAGGATTGTTCGAGCAAAACTCTGGGTGCTGGTGTAGTTGGTAATGTCATTTTGGCCGGATTTTTGGCTTCTGAGGTTGTTCTGATGCAAATACCCAAACAAACAACTGGAGATGAGTCTGAGAGACTAAAATACTCAAAATAAGTCACACTTGAGCAGAAAAGTTTGCACGAAAGACAAAAAGAACTTGAAAGGCCATTAAAAGGCTTTTGAAAGAGACACTAGAGCCATAAGGAAGCAGTGAATGAATGGGTGTCTTCTCTTTCTCTTTCAGTTGTATCCCGGGAAGTGTACCTGGGTCTACACCATTAATAATGTCCTCATGTCCGTATCAGGTAAATTGAACAAATGATTAGAATTGGACCCTCATTCAGCTGTGTGTCTCTCTTGCCTGGGGGCTTCCTGAAAGGAGACAAGATGCTTAGAGGTCTCACTGGAATTTAAAGAACATATTGAGGAGCTGCCAACAAAGCAGGGGACACGTTTCAGTTGCCACGTCAAAGGATTTCTGACTCACTCTTTCTTCTGTGACTCTTGATGCATTTGCTATCTGGCTTACCAACAGTAGCCATCTTAAAAAACAAATGAAGAAACTGCTAATGCTTCAATGAACCCTTTAAATGTCTGTCTCTTTTTACCTCACTGTGGTGGCTGTAACAAGTTTATTCTTTCATAATTTCTTTAAAATTCAACAGACTGTAGTTTTAGCTACGCAAACATTTCCAGGTGGCACTTGCAAACGTTAGTGGTTGGAGACGGAGTCAGAGTTATTCAGGGTATACGTAAGCAATCATATTAGTGTTCCTTGGTACACCGTATTATTCAAGGAGTTCGACAGTCAGCATTAATGCTACTAAAACTGGGCAGTCAGGTCAGGTGTCCTGGGGAATCTAAACTGGCCGTAGTTAGGAATGTGAGTGTTTTGTGTGTCTACCTGTGTCACTGCAGCCATCACCCTGTGATGCCCTCCGAGACTCAACAGCATGAGTCGAATCGGACTAACTTTCACACTGCGTCTGATGCTGTATTTACAGGTAAATCGTTGCAGCTTCACTCCCATTCACTGAAGGAGTTGTATGAGCAGGCTCGGAAAGACCAGAGGATGGTTGCCTTGCCCACTCACAGACTGTTACCTAGGTAAAACTGGACTCTTGCTGTATTTCATTTTCTGTCTCTCTCTCGCTCTCTCGCTCTCGTTTGGTTTGAAAAGTTTCTCATAAAGCTTAACCACATCTGCTCGTGCCAATTAAAAACTGAATCATCTATTTTATCTTCAGGAAATACGCAGTGACGTGTAAAATACCTGATACGAAAGGCTGCAAGACCTGCTCAGTTGGTGAGACCAAATACTGCACAAAAAAAAGTCATGATTTTTCTGTCTTTGCAGAGGTTATTCTTCTTATACATGTTAAATCTAGGCATCAATTCCCTGAAGTGAAATAGTGCGTGTGTGTGTGTTTAGATGTAGTTTAGATAGTTGGTGTGGCGGAAACATTTCCACATTTCTTTTCTTCTACGCTTCTCTGGATCCCTTTAAATGGCCATTGGCCATCTGAAACCAAAATAGCTGCACGCTAGTTTGAGAGTTTAAACGAAGAGATTCCTAGAGTTTCCAATACAGTGGACAGTTTCACAGTGGTGAGAGAGAAAACCGCCTTTAGCTTGTATTCTGTCGCCTCCTGTAGCAGGTAGCATGAAGCGAGGCTGTGTGTTCCTGTGCTGCGCTCTGGAGTCCAGCGTGGTGCTGCTGCAGTGGTACGAGCCCATGCACAAGTTCATGCTCATTAAGGTATGTGTATAAAACCTTGGATTATTAAAACAAAAAACAAAAAACATTTTGCACTGTAATGTTTCAGTCCTCAGGAATGCAAAAGTGAACCAGTTTTTCTCGGTCAATCACTGACATCTGTGTACATATTAGTAAGGAAGTGTGGCTGTCAGAGCTGCTTCTGTAGAGTCAAAAAAAAGAGAGAGATTTCTCAACCCAGAGGTTTCTGAGGTTTTATTTGACATCAGCGTCAATGTGGCGGAAAAAATGCAGAAGCAACACACAAACGGACAAAGGTCCGTGAAATGTAACAAGCATGGTGTGTATTATTCCATCACAATGTGCCAAAAATGCATTTTTGTGTATGACTATACCAGAAGCCCAGCCTTTCTCCATATATTAAAAGACTGAGCAAAACGGAATAACACACTGTGATGAAGGGAGAACCCTGGACGTGATATACAGGATATACACTGTTAAAATACAACAGAAAATATCTGCAAACTGAGGTGATGTACGGTGCGATGCCAAGGACCTGACTCTGTTACCTGACTGTCTTTCGGTTCTTACCTTTTTTATTGGACTGTTAACACTGACAGCAGCTGATAAAATGACTGCTGCCAGGGAAATGAAGCATTTTATGTTCACCATTAAATTTACGAGTTGGCTTCAGACCGCTGACCGTAAAGTGCTTATGGTTTTGAAAATAGACTCATGGATCCCCCCTGTCGTACACCACGCCGTGGCTAAAACGTTGCAGGTCTAAGTGTCCTTAATCGAAAATCGTAACCTTGTCGCTTTGTTAGCTGCCCTACGTGAGATGAAAAAAACCACAGCTAAATTCAGGGACAATTAAAAGGAGATGAGACTCACAGCTTTGCTCTTTCATGCTTGCAGCATTTTGATTTCCCCCTGCCCAACCCTCTGCGTGTGTTTGAGATGGTTGTGGCGCCGCAGCAGGAGTACCCGCTGGTGTGCATCGGTGTGTCTCGGGGGCCCAGCCCCAGCCTGCCAGTCACTGTAGAATACATGAACCTCAACTCCAACACATCCTGGTTCACCAGCTCTGGCCTGGGTAGGTCGATTACTGCATTATTACGAATATCATAAAGACTTTAGAATACAAGGAGCTACGAACTCAACATCATGGTGTGAATTCCCAGCCAACTTTCTGCATTTTACATTTTACACTGTTGTTTTTCTTGCTGTTGATGATGGTGTTGCGTCGTCTGTGTTTGTCTGTGTGTGTGTGTGTGTGTGTGTGTGTGTGTGTGTGTGTGTGTGTGTGTGTGTGTGTGTGTGTGTGTGTGTGTGCGTGTGTTCCTACAGAGAAACCTTGCCCAGACGTAGTGCAAGTAAACCAGTTGGACAGTAGCTCTCTGCTCGTCCTCTTAGAAAGTAAGCAATAAAAGTCTCTTTTAACATCTGTCATTAATATTTAAGGGCTGACAATAAAGAATATTTTTCATACATTATACAGAGATACACATAACAACACAAATATTCGTTCATCATCAGACACTCCGATACATCCACATCACTACATCAACAAAGGCCTCAAAAATACCACAGAGCTGAACTGACACCTTTTTGTCACACTGAACGTTATCAGCTTAACAAAGAGACCTTGAGTTGCATGAGACTGTACAGGTGTTCGTGTTACTGTGTCCTAACATATCGGAGATAACACCCACCCTGGTATGGCACAGTATATCGTGGTATTATGACACTGTGTCTCTTATGGTATTACTAGGTTGAATTTTTTTGTAGCAGTTTTTCTCGCATAAAGGTACAAATAACCACAAAAAATGTGCAGTTTTGCAGGACAGTGGGATGGGAAATACCAAAACAAAATAGAAGTCTACATTATGTTTTGTCTATGCTCTATCTACTTCCATATTTTCACACTGTTGAAGCTGGTTATATTCCGACACTATGCCTCTCTGCCCCACAGGGTCAGTACATATAGTTGATCTGAAGGGGGAGCTGAAGGGCAACAGGCCTCTGACACATGAGACCACCTTCTCCCATGATGTAGAGTCTATAGGTGAGAACAACCACTGACAAAACCAGTGACGGTTGATTTTGTAGGTGATTCGAGCTCGGCATTGACTCCGTCCCTCTGTCTGTCTAGTGTATTTTGAGGGCACGCTGTTGGCAGTGTGGCGTCACGGCTGGCAGAGGAGGGGACAAGGTTTCATTGAGCTGCTGGAGGAAAGCACTGACCCCAGGAAGATCTACAGGCTGGTGCAGTCAGACAGGTACAGTGTGTCTTCACTCGCGGCTGTGGTGTCAATCTCTGCTGGTTTACGTTTCTGCAGGTGACGCTCAGTTTCTGTTTATTACCAACAATCGGGAAATGTAAAAACACATCACTCCGTAAGTGGAAGAGAATTTTTCCAAATAGACTAGTTTTCGGAGCCCCCGAGTTTAACAAGAAGAGTCTACGGCCATGCCAGGAGCTCTTTGAGGCTGTACTTACACAGACCACTTATAAACCAAAGTAGTGGACAAGCAGACACGTTGAGCTGATGATGGTGCCAGATGTTAAATCAGAGGCTCGCCAATGTTTTGTAATTTTTCCTGACGGGGACGTGAGTGTTGCTACTGAATTTCACGGCAGTCCGTCCGATAGTTGATGAGATATTTCGCTAGAAGCCCAAATTATATACCTCAATTTGGTGCCAGAGGAAAAGTCGGAGGATCGCCAGGGTCAACCGGATTCATCCTCTGAGGACCGTGAATGTCTGTACAAAATTTCACAAAATTTCACGGACATCCAGCTAATAGTTGTTGAGCTATTCCAGTCTGGACCAAAGCGATGGACCCACTGAGTGACCGAAACGGCCGTCTCTAGAGTCAGCGCAGCTGCCGTGGCTAAAACACAAAGTTAAGTTCCTCACTAGGAAAGATCAGTGCTTTGCTTTGCTTTGATCTGATGGATTTTTCTGACATCACACATGTTGGCCTTTAGTACTGAGGAGCTGCCTAATGTGATAAACAGTTGTCTGGTTTCCAACCTAGATGTAACCAAAAAGACTGTTTTGTGTCTGTTTTTAACATCGAGGTTTCCCCTGAGGTAACTCTTAGGAATTATATGGGAGTTCAACTTTGAATGTGAAAAAATGAGGATAAATTCCGGATTTGCACCTTGGAGAGAAAAAATTACGTGACCCCCGTCCATTCAAAACTTACATCAGAGTCACATGGTGTATCCCATAAATGTGCCCCCATTAAGATTTTCATTGAGTTTGGGCAGGTTCAAATCCGTGCTTGACATCCTCTGACCTTTTCGCGCCACTGCAGGATGGTCATTTTGGAGACGCGTCAAACTGAGGACCAGTCGGGGCTGTCCACCCTGTCCGTCCTGGAAATCGCTGAGAACTACGTCATGCTGTCCTGACTCCCCTGTGCAGCTGGCACAGGGCGTCATGGGATACCCCCGACTCCACTTCTGTGTGAACGCCTCTACCCAGGACTCGCAGCATTCAACGGGCAGAGAATGGACAATTGGGCACCAACATTTGGGTCTGTCACCAACCGTCCTCATTAACTTTGACAGGCATGGATGTGTCACTGCCACAGTATTTTATTTTCTACAGGGAGAGGAATGTCAGGAGGATGTGAGGGCAGGATGTTGCATACTGACCTGAGCTGATTGATGTGTTGTAGCCTTTATCCCTCAATCTGGGGGAGTATGCTCTTATTTATGCTAATTTCTACTTGGTTTGTGAGGATGCAGAACAATCTCTAAAATCCCGACGGCTGAGAAAATCCTAAATCAACAGTGAAGGAAGGTCCTCTTCTAACACTAAAGAGGAGTATCCACTTTCTTTTTCCACAGTATTGTCGATCACAGACGCAGCTGCCTGCAGGGACAGAAAATAAATGGCTTTTCAAAGATGCCACACACAAGCATAAAGGACTGGAGCGTAGCAGCACCGCTGTCGCTTGTTTTGTAACCTGAGTTCGTATGTCAGTGTTGGATCGAAGACACGCACTTCTTACTGCCGTTAGCCTACACTGTAATAAAGTTAATCAACACAAGACGAGGTGGACTTTATTGATCTTGGAGGGGGCATGGGGAAAATCAGTTACGGTTAATGAAAGGTAAAAGTTAATTATGTCATCTCTGTTAGTGTGTTTGGGTGGTGTGAGTGAGTCACACTTGGCCGGCTGCGGTGCTACCTGTGCCTGAGTCTCCACCTCTTGCTTTCAGGAGGATGATGTCTGATATTTTAACTGGCTCGGAGCCCAGCGGCGGCCAGGTGTTGCCACTTGGGTCTTCGCTGCCTTACGAAAAAGGAACAGGAGGAGATTAGTGCCGGCGCAGGTTGCACTTGATCTGCAGAAATCTGTCACTCTCAGGTTGAAGTGCTGAATGTGAAATGAGTCCAACTCCGCCTCGCTGAGACAAAAACAGGGCAATGAGGGTGTTGTGAAACAACCAATTTGAATTTAAAGCAAGCACAGGCTGTACAGTCAATAACATTTGCATCTAATTACAAGCCCCTGCGTCCCCTTTTGGATTGTGCATTGCAGATGCTCGATTTTCATTCATTTATTCGGGAAAGCAATTTTCTTTTTTGATATTTAACAGCTCAGCGTGAGCATGAGACTGTCAGATTTCTGCAATTCAAATGGAGCCATCTTTCTTTCCATAAACAGACGCGGAGCTGCTTTTTCAAAACTTTACATGATTATAGAGCTGATTTTTTTTTTTTTTTTTTTCCATGAGGGCGGGACTATAAAGGGGCACACTTGGTTCTATACCGTATCTTTAAGGTGAACCTGTTGGGTGTCGCTGGGAGGTTAAATGAGGGGTAAATCAAGCGAGCCGTCCGGGGACGGATGCCCTCTCTTTGCCCCCCGACCGACACGTTTGCAGGAGTGCGCAGTGCCAGGTCGGACCAGCAGCAGCAGCAGCAGCAGCAGCCGCCGCCGCCGCCGACGCATCGTCACACGTACTTTACGCACACTGGATGAACGGAGGCAGAGACCCGGTGAAGGATGATGCTGACACCGGCTCAGAAGGGCTTTCTCTCCGGGTTTATCTACCGGGTGGCAGGGGTATGGTCGCCGGCACTGGTGTAAAATGCGCCGGAGCAGACCGGGTGTGCTCGTCGGCCTAGCTGAGCTCGGCTGCTGCTGCTCGCCTTCGCCTCTCCCATTTCTATTCTAGTACTTTTTTATTGCAGCGTTATTATTTCCAGGTCAAAATCTCAGTTTCCTGTGCGGCTTGTTTGTACTAAAAATGGCCGGAGATGGCGGCGCTCTGAAGGATATCAATGAGATTAAATCCCAGTTCCGGACCAGAGAGGGCTTCTATAAGCTGCTCACCCTCTCGGACTCGCAGCAACGGGGCGGACTGCCGCGGGGTCCGTCCGCCGGGGCCACGCTGGGCCCGGGGCCTGGACCCGGTCCGATACCCGGCGGAGGGGTCGGGCTGCTGCAGGGGCCCGGGGCCGCCGCCGCCGCGGCAGCTGCCGCCGCCGCCGCCGCCTCCTCTTCCTCCAATGCCGCAGCCAACTCCTCTCCGGCGGGCTTCCTGCCGCCGGTCCGGGTCTCTATGGTCAAGCTGCAGCCCGAAGACCCGAGCGAGGAGTCGGAGCGGGTGTGCTTCAACATCGGCCGGGAGCTGTATTTCTACACGTACACCAACATCAAGAAGGTGAGCCTGTTCTTCGCCTCCTCTCTTGGCCAGGATGACAGCCCGGATGGCCGGGGCTAGCCTAGCGTGCTAGCCCGCACCGCTAATGTGCAGCGGTTAGCTCGTATTTCGTCATCTTTTTTCAAACCGAGCCGCTCGGAGCCGGCGAACGTGCGCTTGTTCGATTTCTACTTGTCGTGCGCCGCGAAATGCAGCGGCCGGTAATTAGGCTGAGGAGACGGTAAATGGTGCATCACCCTGACGGATGCGCCCCGTGAGTGGACGCCACTACACGGGCAGGAAACAGCCTCCGGCCACTGCTTTTTTTTTTGTTTTTTAATCTGAAACCGTGTTAAACCGGAGCCTGCTCAGTCTCTCTCTGCCGCGTCTGGGTGTCGTTACGACTCCGTGCCAGTCCTCGGCTCGTCCAGGTTCTGTTTGGAGTTGCGGGGGACTGGGGGGGGGGGGGTATTGCAGGGTGAACTAGTCACCAGCAGACGGTTTACAAAGACCGGACACTGTGGACGTTAATACTGAGACTCCTTCCTAGCACTCACTGCATCACAGACTCTGCTGCCCCCCCCCCCGTGGAGTAAGTGATGTATAAATAACGAAACCCCCCCATTATCGCCAGTGCTTTCAGCCCGACGCCTTCCCAGAATCAGTGCTGACGGGACCGCATGGCAGAGATCTGACACTTGGACTCGGACGACGGGAGGATGGAAGGAGCCGTCGTCTGCGTTTGTCCCCCGGTGTCTCCTTACAGAGCGGTGTTGTGGGCTCTCGCACCCAAGAATCCCGGGAGGTCTCGGGAGCTGAAGCTGCTGCGGTGCTAATAACCGGTTTGGGAGGAGCTGGGGGACAAATGTCAAACGCTTCTCCTCCTCTAACGTGACACGGATCAATGGTGGAAAACGTTGTAGCCGAAACACTTTCTAAAACGTCCACCCCCCCCCCCTTCACTCCACACGGTCGGTCACACCGCCCGCCTTTTGCTGGGCCCACGGTAGAGTCGCCCGGCGAAGAGCCGCAAGCGCAGCTGACGCGCGGACGTGCGGACGGCTCGATGGGCCCACGCGCTGCACCGGCGACTCGCGCGGTTCACGCGGGACATCGCACGCAAGCACATTCTCGGGCAGGGGACCGACTGAAGACACTCATCACCGGCAATATGCTTTGTGTTCGGCGCGTAGTCCGTGCAGGCGGCCCTGACGCGCAGTCAATTACGCGCCACGTCCTCAGAATTCAGGGGGCTGCTAGTCTTCTTTATGTGAGGGGCACATTTACACCGATACGATCGGTCCTCTCTCGACACTGAACCCGAGGCGTCAGCTGATCCTGAGCGCTGAGCCCATCACTGGCGTGTAGTGATACACCCCCGTCTGCTTAATGAGGTCGTTATCGGTGCCGACACCAATCCGGTGCATCTCTAAAAGAGCTGAAGCAATTTGTCGATGAACTGATTAGTTGATCAGACAGGAAATTACTCGGTTAATTGCTTCGTTCATTCTTTTTTAAGCAAAAGTGCCAAACAGTCTCGGGTTCAGCTCGTCCAGTGTGAAGACTCGATGCCTTTCTTCGTCAGTGACAGTGAACTGATTAGGTTTCGGTTTTGGACTGTTGGTCAGACAAAAAAAAAAAAGACATTTGAAGGTGTCTACATTTTGTAGACCAAACAATTAATCAACTAATCGAGAAAATCATCAGCACATTAATCGGTAATAAAAAATGACTGTTCGTTGCAGCCCCAAATCTCTGATAACCCGTTTTAATGTGCACTGCCTCCACGAGTTATTTCAAAAATAAAGTGTTCCTGATTTACCGTAATTTCCCAGCCGGCATTTCTTTATTGATTTGCGGGTCAAAATGGAAACGTTTTTTGTTTTTTTTGAATTGCGTTTAACAGCATTTCAATGACTGTATGTGAGGGAACCTCACTAGTCATTGCTACCTCTACTTCACTCAGTGACCTCCTACATTTCCCAGAATGCTTTCCTCGCATAACAAGTCCCTCAAGAATTCACTGATGAAAAGAGTAACGCTTGCACACTAACTCCAAACCGCAAATGTAGTTAAAGTACAGGTTAGTAGCTTTTACAAGTCCGTCATACTCAAACGTCCATATGCACCTCGCGACAGTTTTAGCCTGCTGTAATCCTTCCTCCTGGTCATACTGGGCGTTTAGAGATCCCTTCCTAGTGTGCTTCCAGTAGAAGACAAATTCCACATTGACTTCATGGATTCCTCCCAGTATGATCGCTGAATGTCGGCGCACAAAGTAGCCCCGGAAAGGCACCTCTGCTCTTTCACTCTGACACCGAAATGTGATGTTTAGCATTTATCTCTCGGGTAGATGAAAAATGTCTCCCTGTCAAGCTCTGTTGCGGCAGCTGTGAAAATATCTCAGTGCGACTCTTTGTCGTCTACACGTGACGATCGTTTGTCAAAATAAGAAAGAAACCGATCACCAACTAAACAAAGCGCCCAGACACGAAAGATACATTGTCAGCAGATGTCTATAACCGTTGTTTTGGTGTGGATTCTTGTTTTCTCCTGGGACAAATGACACCCCCCGTAAGGACCTTTGAATGTCCCTGATCCCTCCGCTCTACCTGGCTGACGTGTTCTTTGTGCATCACCGTTGCCTTTGTCCACTTTGTCTGTCTGCAGGCTGTAGACCTCAGTAAGCCAATAGATAAGAGAATCTACAAGGGGACTCAGCCGACGTGTCACGACTTCAACCAGTACTCCGCCACAGCAGAGAGCGTAGCTCTCATCGTGGGTTTCTCAGCCGGACAAGTCCAGTATCTCGACCCTATCAAGAAGGAAACAAGTAAACTCTTCAACGAGGAGGTATTATATATTTCTACGTACGTCTGCGCATATTAGTTTCCTCAGTGTTGGGAAAAGTGGCCGGGGTTGCAGCTGTTGTTGGGATTAAACGGATACAAAATAACAGAAGTACTTTGTCATTCTTTGTATTGATTTTTTTTGCCCTGGTTTAGATGCTGTGATGTAGCCTAGAAGTTCAGACACTGTTTTAAGCGTTGTCCCTCTAACATGCTCTGTCGTTTCCACGTTCTTTTACTGCGCCTGCTGAACTGGCTCTTTCTCTTTAACGGGATTCCCATTTAAATTTAGGAGATTGGGGGCGCATGCGTGAACTACTGCATGCAGACTTTGTGTTAGCGTGTCTGCTGAATCTGTTCACCTCCCTGGGATTTGCTTCTCTAAATCTTTTTCTTTCTTCATCTTCCAACTCCCTGGTTTTTCTCTCTCCGTTGGTTTCAGTCTGTGTATGCTGCACCTCATGCTTGTTTCTCGATCTCCATGGACTCTCTCACTTTCCGTGCTTCCTTTCTGCCGGTTTCTCTCAGCAGTTTATATTCAGTTTTTTTCAGATCATGCATTTTGTTGGCAATGAGGTGATTTTTACATAGTATCTACATAAATGCACAGCCACCACCCAAAAATCAAGGTATTTTCTTTCTACCTTTATTCTCTTTAATTCTTTTGTCACCCATTCCTCCCACCAATCTTCTCCGCTTCCCCACCTTTCCCCCGTCTACCTTTCTTCCTGTTTTCCAGAGGTTGATAGACAAATCCAAGGTGACGTGTCTAAAATGGCTCCCCAAGTCGGAGAATCTGTTCCTGGCCTCCCATGCCAGTGGCCACCTCTACCTCTACAACGTGGACCACCCGTGTGGCACCACAGCCCCACAGTACTCTCTGCTGCGGCAGGGTGAAGGCTTTGCCGTCTACGCCTGCAAAACCAAGACACCGCGCAACCCGCTGTTGCGATGGGCCGTGGGCGAGGGGGGCCTCAACGAGTTTGCTTTCTCCCCGGATGGCGTGCATGTGGCGTGTGTGGGCCAGGACGGCTGTCTGCGCGTCTTCCACTTTGACTCGATGGAGCTTCAGGGGGTGATGAAGAGCTACTTTGGGGGGCTGCTGTGTGTGTCGTGGAGCCCTGACGGGAAATACCTCGCCACGGGCGGAGAGGACGACCTAGTTACAGTCTGGTCCTTTGCAGAAAGCCGAGTGGTAGCAAGGGGACACGGCCACAAGTCCTGGGTCAATGTGGTGGCTTTTGACCCCTTCACGACCTCCCTGGAAGATGACGAGCCTATGGAGCTTAGCGGCAGCGAGGAGGACCTCCACCAGGGGGCGCCGAACAACTCCATGCACTTTGGCCGGGTCCGAACAAGCAGCACATTGTCGCGTCTTTCTCGGCACAGTTCTAAAGGTGGCGGTTCGGCGTCGGTCACGTACCGGTTCGGCTCGGTGGGGCAGGACACCCAGTTCTGTCTGTGGGATCTGACGGATGACGTGTTGTACCCACGCTTGCCGCTGTCCCGCGCCTTTACTAACACTTTTGGACCCTCACTGTCCAACTCTGGCAGCGGGGTGGTCAACAGCACTTCAGGTGGGGGAGGAAGTGGAGGGGTAGAGGGGCACCATCACCCACCTAACACCAACACCGGCACCTCCAACCCACCAACACTCCCCTTGCCGCTTCCTCGCTCCCTTTCGCGCTCCAACTCTCTGCCCCACCCCGCCGTGGCAAACACCTCCAAGGGCCAGGGTGCCTCGGAGGGCAGCGGGGGAGGTGGAGGAGGGGGCGGGAGCAGCGGCGGAGGAAACAGCACCCCATTCAGCATTGGCCGCTTTGCCACGCTGTCGCTTCAGGAGCGCAAGACAGACAAGTCCGGTGGAAGCGGCGGGGTGGAGAAGGAGCACAAGCGGTACCACAGCCTGGGCAACATCAGCAAAAGCAACGATAAGATCAACGTGGCGCCGAGGAGCAACCGGCTGGACGCTGCTAAGGTCCTGGGCACCACGCTGTGCCCACGCATGCACGAGGTGCCGCTGCTGGAGCCGCTGGTGTGCAAGAAGATTGCACACGAGAGGCTGACCGTCCTGGTGTTCATGGACGACTGCATAATCACAGCCTGCCAAGAGGGTCTCATCTGCACCTGGGCACGGCCGGGGAAGGCGGTACGTCTTCAGTCAACTCTTTCATTAGAAATTCATTGGATTATGAAAGACGTCAATACTTTACAACTGTTATTTTCACTATTAGAGATCAACCCTGTTGTTTTTTTTTTGTTTTTTTTCGATTAGTCGATTTATCGCTTGGTTGATTAAACGTCAGTTAATAGTGAACTGCCCGTCACAAGTCCACAGAGGCCATGGTGACGATTTTGTTTGCCCAGCAGTTCAAAAATGTTTAAATTTACGATGTTTTAAACACAAAACAGCAAATTCTCGTGCTAAATGACTGCAGCAATTGATTATCAAAATTGTTGCTGAATACGTTTAGGTTAAAACATGATGATTAAGGGAACTAAAGTCGCTTTATGTCCAGTTGCGTTCGTTGCATAGGTGAAGGTTGACTGACCTGTTACACGTTTTATTTTTCCTAAAATTATTCTTACATTGCTGAATTCTCCTTTTAAGTCTCATATTTAGTCACTTGAAATAAGTGAAGAACTTCAGCCATGAAATTGGGTCATTCCACTTCTCCTCAGTTTGGTTTTACTTATTTCAGGACATTCATTATAAAATGGTAACTAGCATACTTATCGTTTGTTGTTGGTCAACTTTTGTTAGTTCATTAGTTCACTAAACTTCTGCAAACTAGTTCATTTTTCTTGCAGGTCAGCAATCGGTTTGTTTTGAGATCGTTCACCTCGGCGACAATTGCTTATCCCCTTCCCTCACTTAAAAGTGAAGTATAGGTTTTCCTGGTCTGATTATCCCCCAGTCTCTAACTTTCCCGTTATGCTTTGTCTTTTTGTCTCTCGTCCAGAACTTGACAGCACAGAATGGGAACTCTCCGAGCGGCACGGTGGTATAGCTGGAGGAGAAGCTTTGCACTCATCCCTCCCTCCATCTCCTCCCTCGTTGTTCGTCGTCTTCTCTCTGTCCGACAGCCTCGCCACCGATTCTCAAAAATCTCAAATTTGGGGCCAGCAACCAGAGACCTTACCCCAACCTACCACTGCAGTATTATACCCTCACTATAACTCTCTGTACATGCCATGACCTAAAACCTGTTCCCTATTGATTTTGCTCTCACGGTGGCCACAGTTTGTTGGGAAACTCTTCCAAAACTAACATTACTTCGACAGATTTATGAAGTTCTCAGATAGACATAATAGCTAGAAAGTTAGCTGGCAAGTTGGGGAACAATTACAAATACTTGCATATAGCAAAGACAGCAGCTAGCATATCAGCTAGCTCGCCTAAGTTCTGGTAGCTACCTACCGTGAACCATATACACAGTGGGGGCCAAGAGCTTTTTGGACTGGAGCTATTTTTAATGGTTTGGGAGAGGCCCCTTAGTTCCAGTGAAGAAAAATCTTGATATGTCGGCATTCGTTGATATTTTAGGCAAAAGTGCGCTTGCGAGTGGGCAGTTTGGGTTTGGCACCTTCCTGTTTCAGCGTGCCAGTGCCGCCGTGCACTGAGCCTGGTCAGGAAAGAAATTGTTTTCCCAGTTTGGTGTGGAAGAATTTGACTGGCCTGCCCAGAGCCTCGACCTCTACCCCATCCAACACCTCCAGGATGAACCGGGATGCCTACTGTGAGCCAGACCCTAGCACCCAACATCAGTGTTGGACCTCGCTATTGCTCTTGTGGCTGAGTGGGACCAAATCCCCTGCAGCCAGGTTCCAAAGTCCTGACCTTTCCAAAAGAGTGGAGGCTGTTATGGCTGCAGATTACGGCCTATGGTTGACGTTCAGCAATTCCATATGGGTGTAATGTTCAGGTGTCCGCGCACCTTTTGGCCATTTAATTTATTTAAAGCTTGAGTCTTTATTCTACAAAGGCAACAGTAGTAACTATTTTTAGTGTTTTGTTCAAAATTCAAATTTCATGACTTAACAAAATGTAGATCCACAGGTTCTACTGTGCTTCAATGCTGTTTTTTTTTAACATCATCAGGGCATTCTTCTGCTCCACCTTGCCCATTATAAAACTGTTCCTCTCCAAAGGAAACTTTTAGGTTGTCCTCCCCTTTTAAAGTGTGAGGTTAGTTTCATCAGCCAGACCTTAATGATTTCAATAGACCTCTGCCAAAAACCAGAAGCAAATATTTTGACCGTGATGTAACTTTAGATTTATAGGGCAGCATTTATTTCTTTTCATTTTGCAAGTAAGAAATTTGAAATGCTAAATGTCTGAGTCCTGTAGTTGGTCCTCAAGAAGAGTTTCCCACCTCTCGCCACCGTGGGAATAAAGTTTATTCCCAGTGCGTCAGCCCTCTGCCCCCCACCCCGTGTCTCTCTGCAGAAAGACTGCATCATACAAATCGTTTGTCCTTTCTGTGTGTTACCCTGAAGCAGCATGGAGCAAGCAGCAGGCCAGCCTCAGTCTTCATTCGTTCTTCACCCCCGCCTTCATCCGAACCCTCCCATCTCCCCGTCATGTAAAAGACACTGCAGAAGCCACGGCCATTGTATTTAAGTTATTTATCACAAAACTGTGTAGTAATTTATATTGTAAATACTGAAAATACTCTATAAATACAAAGAGGACAAACGTGTATGGAAATACTGACTGGACAGCAAGGAAGCAAAGAGAAAGCAGGAAAGATGAAGAATATTAATATATGAAGATCCTTCTATTGTACATAGCAACCACAGTTAAAAGTTGAATGTCTGCTGTTTTAGGGAACCTGAAGATGTCAATGTGTTTTTATTTTGTGTGATAGAGTTTCTCCAGTTTGTCCCTGAAAGTGAGCCGGCTTTAACCCGTCGACGGAGGCGGAAGCATTTTTGTTTTTTTTAGAGAGACTGACCCGCGTCTAGCACAGAGAGCAATCTTCAAAGCGGCTGCTAGCTGTACATTTCAGCTGACCGCCCAAGTCAATAGGTCCAAGTAGTACCGATTCTGCTGGACGCCATGCGTGGACCAACAGCATCTGAAGGAGCGACTTGGTCTTACACATACATGCACGCACACAACACACACACACCAACACAATGCCCCTATGGTGTAGCATCATATATACTGTGTCTTGGACTCCATTCCTGTTGCACCTGAATTGCCTCTTGCAAGAATTTGCACATACAATAAATCCACGGTCCATCCTGAGCTGCCATGGCTGACATCAGGGGGATGTAATTGTCTTGTTTGATCTGACCTCTGTGCAGAATAACAGAACAGCTCCGTAACCCCACCATTCTCTGGACATGTTTGATACAGAGGATTTAATAGCTGTACATCTCGAGAGGAAACAGCTCGATGTCGAGATTTGGATTTATTTCCTTTGACCGAATTCAAAATTGGCCTCTGTAGGGTTGGGTATCGTTTAGACTGATGCTGATTTCGATTCTGCTTATCGATTCTGGTGCTTATTAAATCCTTGTTCGGATTCCTGGCATATTATTCGAGTCCGAAAAAAAACCCTAAAAACGTGGTTCAAACAAAAACCAGATCTGAGCTGTCTGCTTATTTTTGGTTAAAAGGTCGAATAAAGAAAAAACAAAACATTCTCCCTCTTGCACAAGTTCAGTGTTTGCAGTTTTACTGTTGTTTTTCTGGAGGATGGACATGCACAGATAAGCTGATTTTTGTTTTTGTTTTTTTAGGCATTATAAAAATGACAGGGGACATTGAAAACTCTGTATTCTTTTACCATGCTGCACGAATGCGTTGTCCTATTAAACAGACTAAATATCCATTTTGCTTTAAGCTTCATTATGCAGTCTGAAACTGTGCTCATGTCAGCGGATTTCTGTTGGGGAGGGGTTGTTCCTGCGCTCTGACCGCTCAGCGGTGACTGACGTATCTGTCAATTTCAGTCAACACAGAAGCCACAGCAGGAGCTGCTCGGAACAGTCTATGTTTTTCCCATCTGGGCCAATCTCAGAGTTACTACCCAGGCTAGCGGCTAGGGACGGCAGCGTCTGTCTGTCTGTCTGTTGGTCGGCCAGACCGAAAATAATCAGCGTTTAGATGGATTTCCGTGAAATTTTTACTTATGTAGACACGGTACTTACTGTATGTTATGTCAGGTCCGAATGTTTCCAGGAATCGATATGAGGAATTGGAAAAAGGAAGTTTGAAAACAAATCATTGGTCGTTATAAACTTGGAACTGGTTTGACTTCAGAGCCAGTTCTCGATACCCAGCTCTATGCCGCGCTGATAATCAACATGCCTGCCTGCCAAACCGCTTCTGTCCACTTCTCAACCACCGACCAGAGAGAAAACGGCTGCTGAGGTGTTTCTCAGCAGGATCCGTGTCTTTTGTTTCGTTTTTGTTTTCATCCTTTTGTTTTGCCTCTTGTTTGGGGGCCATAACAAACTACGCGTGTGATCGCTCCAAAGCCAACTGAAAGCTTTTATTGCAGTATGCCAGCAGTAGTTTGGTTTATCGGCCTTTTATGTTTATTCTTGTGTGTGAGTTAGAGAGTTACCCTTCCGACAGTACATCCTATAAATAGCAGAGCAACTTCCAGGACTGCAGGAGCCAGGCTTATGCCCTCGGAGCAGCAGGCGAACCACCTGTTTCCTTGCACCGTGTTTGAGACGGTGTGAGGGTAAAGTCGCAGCCCGTACGCCGGTCTTTGTTGTCATAGCAACAGCACGTCTACCAAGCGCATCTCGAATGAGCTCACGGGCTTTGGGGTTGAACTTAAATGAATGCTTCGTCACGTCTGAGATAAGAGGAAAAACCCAGGTCTGCTCGCTTCAGGGCTGAAAGGAACAGATCGCCCCAGTATGAAAACGATCCATCTCAACCTTCTCCTGAAATATTGGCGTCAACGTGGACAGATTCTCGAGGTTTGAGTTTCTCCAAACAGATTGTGCAGCTTAAACCCAGTATTTATCGCCACGTTTGGGTCCCACATGCTCTGTTCACACGTTCACACCGAAATACAGCAAAGTGTACCGCAAGCGAGTTATCTTTTCTTTGTCCCTCTTTACCTCTTTCTCGTTGTCACGTCTCATTTTGTTCTGTCTCTTGTCTTTCCTCTTATTTTGAGCTTTTCCCTGGGATTTTTTTTTTTTTTTTTTTAAATGTGCCAACAGTGATCACAGTCCTCAAAGTGCCTATGTGCATTTCTATGTTTAACAGTTCCCCGAAGTTAAAATGAAGTTTGAGCGGGGAAGCTACATTCAATCACAAGTTTCTAATGCAAGTATCTAGACATAACCAGGATGTATTGTGTTTGAATAAGGGTCCGAACATAGTCTTGGAATTTCCTCGCAGTTTACTCAACAACAGCAAACAAATTGGTCTTACACCAGAGCACTGTCAGTGAGGAAAGTCTGTATGAGGACAGTCTTGGTGTCCATGGCGCAGTTATTCGGCCACGAAACACTTGGCTTAAGCTGCACAAGCTGCGTGAAGGAATTGGAGTGTGACTCTTTAGTCCTCTGTCTCAGAGATGGAAAAATCGTGTGTGAACTTCCATAGTTTGCGGAGAAGACAGAGGTAAAATACAGGAGACCGAGAGGACGATAACTGAACTGTCGTTTATCATTCACTTGCTAAATCTGCGAGGCCCGGACACATTTTCCCAGACACGAGAAAAAACAATAGAGGTGTAAGAAGGACGATCCTCCTGCTCCAGAGCTGAAGGGCTAAAACAGAAGTGACTGCAGATGGGGGGAGATCAGTCGGCACAAATCGCTGAGCCCTTGCTTGTATGTTTGAATGTTGCTCGGTCAAACTTTTCAGGAAACAAACAAGTCTCTGTGTTTTTGTTTTTTTGGAGCACAACCTCGCCTCAAAAGCTTCCCCTCACGTCGCTATTTGACATTTTAGGCCTGTCAAACAAATGTTACTGCAGGTTAATCCTGTACAGAAGGCAGCAGCTGTAGAGCTCTGCCTGGGCTCAACTGACTGTAGGAGAGCGGGAAACGGACGCACAGGCTGCAGAGGCCGGCAACGGGATGACGACGATGAGGAAGGCCGTTATAAAATCATGAGCGAGGATCCTGCTTCATTAAATACTGTCCTGAAGTTCAATTCCAAAACAAACAAACAAATAAAATATATATATATATATGTATTACTTGGAAACTATTCACATCCAAAACAGGATTAGCAGTGTTAGAAGGGCTATCACAGAGTTCAAACTAACAACCAGAGTTAGTTTGAACTTTGTGCTTCATTCTGTGGAGGAAGCACTCGGGGTGAACATTTAGCCAAATTAGGAGCCGAGGCTCGTTCCGGGTCGGATGCTTTACTGTTTAACCAGGGCTCACTGAGACAGGTGAAGTCAAGGAACAGAGTAAATACTATAGGCTCAATGTTAATACTCCGGATTAAGGGAAAGCTGTGGTATTCATTTGGCCGCGGGAGCATCGAGGGGGCTGCATGAGCTACAATCAGAAGAGATAAACAAAAGCCTGTGATCACAGGAACAGCTGTAGCTCCCCACAGCTGGGTGCTGCAACTTGAGTAAATTCAATGATTCACCTCTCACCTCTACAAATTCCTGTCCCCAGGCTGTCTCCAGGCTGTCCCCAGGCCGAAAGAACAAAAACAAACTGTGCTGAGTCGTGTGAGACGCGAACCTGAGCAAACGCAGTGCTGAAAACTAAAAACTCCGCGTACGTTCTCCTCCTATACTGTCTTGTTCTGCACAGACGCAACGCAACCATACAAGTCTTTCCAAATATGTCGTTCATTTTTTATTCGAGATTTCAGAGGCAAGACAATAAGACACCATTTAAAAGGCTTTTTTACTATTACGTTTACATTGTTTTTCTTATTTCTCTGTGTGTTTGTGTGTGTGTGTGTAAAATATGCATTCTCCATCATCGCCATCCAGCTACCACATGCACAGACCCACACACACACACACACAGCATCACACACACTTTCACACACTTTACGCCTGTTCTGGTGGAAGTTGTAACGGCAGAACGACGTCACTGTATCCAGTTTGTTTATGGAGATCTGTTATTAAAACGTCAAGGCTGACACAGTCATGTCTGTCTTTGTGTGTGTCCTGTGTGGCTGAGCACTGAGCTGCCGTTGGACCCATATAGATCCAGATCAGATTATTATCCGATCTGGATCTATATGGGTCCATGTGGTTATTGTAAGTCATATGAACATTATAATGGTTCCTCTATGACCAAAGCTACAGAGAAATAAACTGTAGAACCTGAAGCTAATGTTTATCTCACCATTTTAATTAATTCTTAACTATTTATCATAGTCATGAGTTAATTCTTTAGAATATGAATTTATACAGGAACCAGTGTTTGTCATGATTCCGTATTTCTGTGGCGAGTTTTGGTTTCAGACGTTTCTGCGGGAAAATGCTGCCTGAGATTCAACCAGCGTCAGAATTATCACTGTAAATCTAACTTTATTTCATATTGGCACATGCTGATCTGTGGTCAATTTTTAAAAAGGGAATATTAAAGAGGCGTATCGGTGGTTCTGGATGTTTTAGCCCCTTTAACTTGGAGCTAACCATTTTGCAAACCGAGCTGAGACTAGGGTGTGTTTTCAGCTGTCGCAGGGATTCATCGGTTTCCATTCATTCCTATAGAGAATTGAAATAAATGTAGCAAACTCTCGAAACTAATTTAGTCAAAGTTATGTTCCCGATCTGATGTCTGCTGAAGCACTTTCAGAAAACCAGTGGATCCCTGGAATAGTAGAAGAAAATACATTCAAAAAAAAAATCTAAAACTGGAGGAAAATGTACAGGACATGTGATTCGTAGCTGTGGGGCTAAAACTTGCCAACACAGCCTTTTTGGGCCCCTACGTTCTGTGTGGGGCAGGACAAGGTATGACGAGCTGGTAGCTGCTCAGAATAGATCAGTTCAGAGTCTGTGTGTGTTTTTTTTAATTATTACAGCAGCTCGCAGCAGTTGTAATAGCGGAGCTTCAGCCAAGACCACGTTTTCTTCCCAGACGTGACTGAGGAAACTGCTCACCGCGCTGCCTGACGCTCAGCGCGGCCCCTCGCTGCCGAACGGCAGAGGGCGCCACGGTACAATTCAGCCCGCGGAGGAGGAACATGAGCCCGGCAGCCGGGAAAACACGAAGGTTGTCGACGTGACTCGCGGCGTGGCGTCCGAACGGCTGCGTCGGTTCGTCCGCGACCGGAGGCTCGGCTGCGTCAGGCCGGAGACAGTCAGGGTAACGCCGGAACCTGCGAGATACAAAAATAAAAGCTCCCTCGGTGGGAAAAAAAGAGAAGGATTTTATGATCAGGTGACCTACTTTTACTCATGGTTCACGTCATTAAAGCTACAGCCAGTTAACATGTTCCTCATCGATCAAGGATGCAAACGATAACTGCAACAATTATCTATTCTATAAAACAATAATAACAACAACAACCACCCATCAAAGGTGACCGGGGGCACTTGCTTGTTGGCCCCAAAACTCAAGGGTTTTCAATTTACGATGGTGTAAAATGGTGAAGAGCCTCAACCAGTCCTCACACTTGAGAAGGACTGGTACTTTTACTGGATATATGACTTTAACAACTGGTCAGTTATCAATCGCCCTTGATGAATTACTGTCCATAGACTAATCAACTGTTAACAATACACTAAAATTATCTACCGTATTTTTGATAGATATGGCTGTGGACACATAAATAAGAAGCACAGTCAACAGAAAAACAACAAGAGTAAACCTTGATTATTAAATATATCGGTTATTTTGCTTTTTTACTTTAACACGGTGATTAAAAAGCAACCGTGTTCATCAGTAACTAATGATAACAATAATACATTTAATAGACAAAATGCTGATCAAAGATTTTTTACACTGATGCTTCAGATCAAAGGGCAAAACAGTTGCACAGGTTTGGCCCAGAACCGCAGAAATCAGCCTCATTTCTGATAAACTGAGCGTCTTAGGGTTTGGTTTGGTGCAGGGAACACATCTTACACAGCAGCACATCGGCCCGATGGCAGAGGTGGAAGCTGTGCTCAGATACAAATACGCTGCTGCGGGTGAAAGTCGTGCATTGAGGATTCCACCCGAGCAAAAGAGCGAAAGTACAACCAGCAAAATGCGCTTCAGGAGTGAAGTTCTCCGCCCTCCGTCTCGCTCCGACTCCGACCTTTACGCTGAAAGGACTAACGGAAACGGTTTGCTCTGGCTTCCGTTCGCTCTCTTTCCTCGCAGCGCGAGCTCGGCGTCCACGGCCTCGTCATGTCAGAGTAAACGACAGCACGAGCGGAGTCGCAGCTCGGCGTCCGGCCCGAACATGGAGAAGAAAGAGGAAACCGTCGCCGTCAAACGGTAGGACTCGTCGGCCGAAAACGCGCGCGTGCGCCCGCCGTGTGTTCTCCGCAACTTTCCGACGCGGGTCCCAGCGAAGCCATTTTAAAAAAAGAAGAAAAGAACAGACTGCAGCGCGGGTTTGTCTCCAAACTCCTCCGCGCCGCCGCCGTGCGCCGAAAGAGTTTGGTCCAAACGCCGCCTGTTCCCGTCGCGGTTCCGAGCGTTAGACGCGATTACTCCCCGGTTGCCCTCCGGTGTCCGATCTCTGCGCCAGGTGCTGGATTTGAGGGTGAAATCCGTCGTGGGGGGGGTCGACGTTCACTTGCGGTTCCCAGTAGTGAGTCCACGGTGCAGCAGGCACAACGAGCGGTCCCTTTCTTTTTGAAATGTCAGTCAGACGCGATGTTCCTACAGTTTTCCTTCACCATGTAGCCGTGGTCTCGGTCAAGTGTCCGGTGCTGCTGCTCCAGGCGGCCGGGAGCCTTTGTTCCTGCCACGCTCCGGTCTCTGACCACAGCTGGCTGGTTTCTGCTCATGGATTTACTGAAGGTTTTTTAATTTAATGACCTGTGGATCTGGCCTGAGTGACTTCGCGTTCACGTGTCACCGCCTCTTCCAGAATGGTACATAATTAATAGAAGAGGAATCCTGATGCCTCATCACCTCCAGAGGTTTTAGTTCCTCTAGTCTCTCTGAGGAACTTTACTTGCTACACAGTAAAAGCTAAAAGGTCCAACAGTGTTGTTTTTGGAGGAGTGCAGTCTCTTTTGGTTGTTTTTTATTTTTGAAGATTCCCATTCTGGTACCTGCCTCTCGATGGGATTCAACGCGGTGCTGCGGCACTTTGTTGGAGGTTGTAGACCACTATCATCAGAGAGGACTCAGCCCGAACACCGGGAGACCTGAGGGTTGGACCTGAAGGGAGCCGCTCCGGTGGTGGAGGTGTCTTAAGAAGTAAACTGGCCTAAAAAAAAAAAAAAATATGAGGTTTCCCGCTCAGCAGGGGGGCGATGAAACCTGCTACATAGCTGAACAAAAGGGGAGGTAACCATAGGCAACAGAGCAGAGCAGCTAGATGTTTCTGGGTCACGTTTTGATACGTTTCCTTGTTATTGATCTTGAAAAACGGTAACAAGTGTCTCAGGGGACACAGTCCTTACTGCGAGGACAGACTGCTCTCTTGCTTTCTGTTAGGGCCGAAACGATGAGTCGGTTGCTCGAGTAATCAACATAAAATGAACTGCCAACCACTCGATAACCAGTCAATCACTGAACCGTTTTTCAAGCCAAAATTCCAAACATCCCCTTGTGCCAGCCTCTAAATGGTGTTGATTTGCTGTGTTGGGATGGACGTTTTACGCTATTTTAACGTTTTATAGAGTAATTGAGGAAATATTTGGCTGGATAATTGTTAGCTGCGGCCTCGCTTTCGTTTGTTGAAATAAAGTTGAATTCTTCGGTCAAAACTTCCAAAGGGGAAAGAAAAAAATATATAAATAAATACAGTCATCGGGCGCAGTCAGCGCTCGGCAGGATAAGATTTAATTCAGAGCTGAATTTACCGAGAGATATTTGCACCAAAGTACTTTTTAGAGCAGCAATGAAATGCAAAACGTGCGACGGACTATTAATGCATGTGTATCTGGAAACGAGAGACATGAACGCTTAAGTTCAGCCGATATTTTCCTGACTTACTCGTTTCAGACTCGGCCTCAGGTTTGGACTTCTCAGTTCTCACATCGTCTGTTATGATCAGTGGGACGCCGTCTGTTTTTTGTTTTTTTTCTGTATTTAATGCACAGTTGAGTTGACGCTAAAGTCCTGTGTGAAGCTGAAATGAAATGTCCTGCTGGGATTCCGTCATCCCGTCTTGTGTCCAAAAATAAGCTCTTCTTTTCACCAAGAAGCTGGAACGAGCGAGTGTTTGGCGTTTTTGCTCGAAAAATGACTTTAACCGTTGATCAGTTATCAAACAGTTGCTGATTATTTTTCTGCTCATTGATTAATTGATTGACCGACGGATGATCGCAGCTCTAGTGTCCACAGAACGTACGGCAGGTCTTTACTCAAAATCCCGCCGTGCAATGGCTTTGCCCTCGAGAGGTTTAGTGACGCTACACCTGTCAAAATGACACTGATTCGTAAGGGTCTGAAGCTCAAGCTACTGCTCCCTACACACGAAACTCTCGGTCGCTAATTGTGTAGAGAACTGAGAGTTAGTGATTCTGGACACAACTCGGGGCTTCAGTGAAAAATGTTGTGTCTTTGATGCCATGAGTCTTTCAGATGCGTTTTTAGCTTTGTTCTAGAAAAGAATATCACAATAATGGAGAAAAGCAGTTATTACTTGTATTATTTGCTTCTTTTTAGATTTTTTTTTTGGTAAATTTAAAGACACCGAATATCACAAAATGTTGGCAGTTGACAAATTAAGTCCAAAGTAAATCGGTAACATTGTCGTCCCAAAGCCAGTAAACAGTTTGTTTCAATTTGAACATGCAGGGCCAGAGGTTGTGCGTGTGTGTGTGTGCGTGTGTGTGTGTGCGTGCGTGTGTGTGTGTGTGTGTGTGTGTGTGTGTGTGTGTGTGTGTGTGTGTGTGTGTGTGAAAGCAGCACTGGACTCGGTGCCATCACACACTCTGAGCTGACAAAAAAGGCCCGTCCTTGTTTGGACACACTTGGCTTTGGAGAACATTGTGTTCCAACTCAAACAAGACCAAGACCAAACAATTTGTTACAAGTTTATTATGCATGTCAGTAGGGACATGAGACCTCTGGTGTGTGTGTGTGTGTGTGTGTTTTGGAGGGAGCATCAGGGTCTTTGTGTCGGACCTCCTCGTACTTTCCTTCTCTCTCTCTCTTTCTCATCTGCTGTATGTTTTCACGGTTTTCTTTCCACCTCTCGTTTTGTTCCTTTCACTTTAGAGCCTCGTGACACAATCATCATCTGTCCGTCTCTCTTCTTTTGCTCTGGTTGAGGACAGCGGTGGACATTGTCTTCTCTGTACCTGAGGCTGACATGCCGGTTATCCTTTACCACTCAGTTTACACACACCTACACCTACGGCGCAGATTGCAATGAGAGCGTGTGTGTCAAAGGAAGCTGGAGGTGTGTGTGTGCGCGCGCCTGATTGCCCGTATTTGGCCTCTTGTGTGGGTGTGTTTTTGTTTTTTTTCCCCCTCACACACTTTGGTAGAACTGCTTCTGCTAATATTCCACGGCTTACGTTCGGTAACCGCCGTTTGTTTTCCAGTACACACGCAGACTTTGGTGTTCGGTGCACAGCGGGCGCTAAGATTCCTGTCGCGCGCACGGACGCACACTGTTTGCGAAAGTGAAAGCAGCGCGGCGCATCAGCGCACACTGGTATTGAGCAATAAGAAATGTTTGCCAGCATGCAGCTCTGCTCTCTGACCAAGGACACTCTGTTCTCTGCAGCTCCTCCTCCCAGCTGCCAGACTTGTCCTCGCTGTGCGAGAGTGAGTCCAAGGTTTGACGACTTCGACAGAGTGTTGTTATTATTATTATTGTTATTATTAGCAGCAGTATTATTATTATTATTACTATTAACAGGAGGGGTAGTAGCAGCGATAGCATTGTTAGCAGTTGTAGTAGTGGTATGTTGTACAGATTGTAAAGCAACCCGAGACAAACTTTTGATTCTGATGTTGCTAAATCCTGTTCCTGCTGTTTTTGGTTTTGTTTTTTTAATCACATCTCCTACTTACAGCTTGATTTGCTCCTTTTTAATACAGTTTTTAAACATTTTTCTTTTCCGTTCATACAGAAATGCTCCATTGGGGCTGCAGCCCACAGTTATTTTCATTATCCATTAATCTGCAGATTATTTTTCTTGATTAATCAGTTAATCGCTTGGTCTATTAAATGAGAGAAATGGTGAAGAATGTCCATGAAATTTTCACCCAGCCCAAGGTGACATCTTCAGGTTGCTTGTTTTGTTGGCCCAATAGTCCAAACTCCAAAGAGCTTCAGTTTTCTGGCACAAAATGGCCAAGGAAACCAACAAATACTCACATTTGACAGGACAGGATTTGGCATTTTTATTTAGAAAATAAACTTAAACTATTCATTGATTAATCAGAGAAGTTGCAGATTAATTTTTTTGTCGATTAATCGACTGATCATTTCAGTTCTGCGCGCCTTTAGCATAGTAGTATTGTAACGTGCTTACGGTAGCATTAGTGTTAGCAGAAGTAGTAGCAATAACAGTGGTAGAACTATTAGCAGTAGGAGTAGTATTAACTGAAGTAGTACTACTAACATCAGCAGCTGTGTTTTAAAAAAAAAAAAAACGGAAGTCGTTCCCCGTGCCCCAGTGGTTGAGGTGCATGATCTTAACCACGATGTCCATGGTTCGACACCTTTTGTTCCATCTCATACCCCCTCTCTGTCCCTCTCCACGCCGACAGACAAAAAAAGACAAAAAAATGAAGTCTTCAGAAAGACGCAAGTCGAACTCTTTGTTGCAGCTCCAGGATATGTGGCTGGGAGAACCTGAGAGGGTCCAACTGGAAACCTCACAGCCAGGTGGTTGTAGCTGAAGTTTCAGGTTGTATAAAGTTCCACAGTTTAACATCATGGAGTCGCAAAATGTCACAAACGTCCCTGCAGTGTCACACAGTCCATCACACGAACCGCAGTGATTCTCTCGTCACTTAAACGTGTTGAGTCGGGCGTCAGAAGCCAAATGAGGACGTTTTCCTCGATGGTACAGCAATGGTTCCCAATGTTTTTTGACTTGTGACCTTCTAAAACAAAACTACATCTCCTTGCGACCCCGTGTCTCAGTTTCTATATGTCCCTCTAAGGTTGTGTAATTTTAATGTTATTTAGAGGCCAGAAGACGTAAAACTATCAATTAATTCACAAGCAAAAAGACGAGTTTTTAAAAAAAAAAAAAAATTTGTGTTTGTGTGTGTTTTCTCTTCTTTCTGATCTTTTTAATTATTTCACAACACTTTGAATTTGTGCCACGACCGCTCCTTTACAAAGTCGACCGAAGAAAAAAATTCCCAAGGCGGCCCCCGGAATTCAGAGTTTAGTCGTCCTGTGAACCAGCCAAATTCCTCGGCAGCAGTTTGAAATGGGTTTGTCTCTCTGTTTTCACTAAGAGTCGCTGCACTAGGAGACATAATAACGTTGGCCATTATCTGATTGTGTGTTTTTTATAGATGACATGGGTTTGTTTTTGTGTTTATATGGGTCTGTCTACATGCTAGCACATGTCTTGTTATGTGTGTATTGTGGTGGTTATAGTATCTCCGATTGTGGTCTTCCTACGTGTGTGTGTGTGTGTGTGTGTGTGTGCGTGCGTGTGCGTGTTTCCCATCCGCTTCCCATCAGATGTAACGTGACAATCCTCAAATATAAAAATACATTTGACTTGAGATATTGTGTCAGAAGCTGTTGACATGTCGGGTATCAAAATGCAAATGACCTTTGCATGAACTATTTGTAGTTTGGTGGCTCCGGTGCTATTCAGTTACACAAAAGATGGTGACAGATGTTGCCTGTCAAAACAAACAACTGGACAACATCACCTTCGACCATGGGAAAATATAATGGGCATTTTTCACCCAATTTTTTTTCTTTTTCTTTTTTTGTCATTTAAAAAAAAAAACAGTTAATCAAGAAAAGACATAAACCAAAACATCACCGAGGAATTCCAAGAAAACGCATCATGGTGCTGCCCACGCCGTTTGATTGACAGGTGGCCTCCGGTGAATGAATACCACCGCAACAAGTCAAGTGTAGCAAAGATGATGCTAAAATGGAGGAGAACTTCAGCAGAATTTCTGTCAGTATTTGGATGTGCTTTTGGAAAGAATTTCCGTGTCGTCTGAAAACAGCTAATCTTTAAACTAATGATTTTTAAAAAGCGTGATTTATGAACTGTAATGTTCTCTCTCCGTTGCCAATATGTCTTTGCACAAATACACAAGGACTTGGCAGATAAACTGCCTCTGACTGTTGTTTCTTTCAGCCAGGAATATGTGCAATAAGGAGGTTGGTGTGACACTCATACACACACACACACACACACACACACACACACACACACACACCATCTCTGTGTGTGTGTGTGTGTGTGTGTGTGTGTGTGTGTGTGTACACATGTTACATTGCTAACCTTTGTATCAAAGCCGTACTGTGGATGGAGATGTTGTAATAGATGGGTGGGATGGTTATTAATACTAGCTGGCCTACTGGATGAGGGTGTACGCGGAGGGTGTGTAGGAGTCTTTCAGTGTGTGCAGGAGCATTGTGCGGTACCGTCTGAATGCTAAAGCGCACACTGTTCACTCACTGCGGCAACACTTCTGAATGGGGTCCATTTCGCCCCCAGCGGGTTCAACAAGTTACTGATGATGTTTCCGTGTGTCCTGACTGCTCTTTATTTCCTTCCTCAGCCAGTTTTCTCGGTTAAGTGACATTTTTTGCTTGTGAACAAGTCGACTATAATATAATGTCAAACCAGAGCAGGAAACACACAAAGCTCCCGGTTTCTCTGTTTTTTCAGTAATTTCCCTTTTTTATTTTTACCTTCCTCCTTTGAGGTTTGTTGGTTTCATAAAACGTTTCACATCTAATCATATCATCGTAATCATGACATCGGCTTCTTTTTGTGGCACAGCGGTGGTGTAAAGAATTGACTGCCCCGGGGTTTTGCAATCTACCATTTGCAACATCCTCCCCTACCCCTAGGTCCGTTAGGACAAGGACAAATGCCACAAAGTGACCAAGATGCGTACCTACTGTGCAGGACATTTTACGGAGTAAAGTCAGCTTCTCGGTGCGCTCTGGTGGACAAGCTATGTAATGTCTCTAAATGACCTTGAAGCTTGTTTGACGTGTCTATGCTGCAATTTCTTGTGACTTATACTGACGCCTTTATGTATCTGAAATAAGCTGATATCGACTGATATAATCGGCCTGGCCGATTGACCGGTCTGGCTCCGCTGTGGGAACGTCTGCCGGCTGCTGACCCTGTTTAAAGTTCATTTTCAGCTGGTGTGTCGCGCTGTGAACCCTGGTCGGTTTCTGCATCTAACTTGATGTGATTGCATATCCACCCGCTGTGTGTGTGTGTGTGTGTGTGTGTGCGTGTGTGAATGAGAGAGAAATAAAACCCTGCTTTGTCTTGTCGGTACATGTTTTACGATAGAGGCCAAAGCAGTGCAGGGTGGACTGACGGATGGGTGAAGAGAGAGGGAAGAAAAGACAGCGGGGGAGGGAAGGAGGATCTGGACAGTTTCCCAGGAGCTGAAATAAATAACATTCTGTTTTCTTGGGTTTTGGACATTTTCCCTATTTTTGCGATCAGTCCTGTTCCCTCTTGGGCAAAATAAATAAATAAAATAGTCAGTCTAGAATAGTTTATAGAGCTGAACTCTCTGGGCAGGATCACCCGGATCAAGAGATGGAGGTCTTTGTCTCCCGCCCTTTAAAGAGACCAGAGCTGAATTTACAGAGGGGTGACACGAGAGCTCTGCTGTGCTTGCGCTGTTGGGAGTTGAAGAAATCTCAGGAGGAAGTAAAACATGTTCCCAGGAAAAAACCAGAGATTTTACCATTCCAGTTAAAAATTCCAGACTTTAGATGAGACTTTAAAAGGACAATGCTTGTGTTTTTCATAGTATTAAAAGCCAACTTTATACTATGATCAATAATAATATATGTGATGGGCTGGTGTTGCATTTCGAGCCAGTGTTCCTGAACATCTCTTCAGGTGTTTCTAAAATCCAAAAGACTGAAAGATGCAGTCCCTAATTTTGTTACGGCAGCAAACCTTGCCCCAGATTTCCTCACAGCTCACTGTTGGTCCTTTCTAAAATCAGCACTGTCGAGTTTCAGATTTCAGCAGTAACCCGGGAGGAACTTTCTAGGATTTTTGGGGGCAACTCAGAGCTCTGAAACTCTTACTCCCTGGTGCTGGAAGAGTAGCACATTTAGATTTGAATTTTTGCTGGAGTACTGTAATCTGCTTTGATTCTTCTCTCTGTTTTTTTAGTGGTGACTTTTTGAGGTGGCAGATACGATGGTTTGAAAGGACACCTGTTAACACTCGTATTAAGAACAGCATTTCATTGTTATAGTGCCAAGGAAATGTGGTTGTAGAGCTCAGAGAAAATTGTAGACAAGGCGGAGAAGACGAGGGGTCATGGGTGTGACAACCTTCTGTCTTTTGTCTGTTGATCCTGGAATCCACGCTGACGCCTTATTTATTTTCTTTTTCTGGTCCCACTGAAACGCTTGTTTTTCTTCCCCACTTCTCCACAACGCCTTTCTTTTCTAAACACCTTTTCTTCTGCACTCCTCTGATCCTGCTCTATCATCCCAACCTCCCTTCCCCTCCCCCGTTTTCTGTTTATTTCCGTCGTATAATTATCCTCTGATCCTTCCTTTCTCTGTCCTCATCATCGCATTTTTCCCTGTTTTCATCTTCGCTAATCATGTCTTGTCTCCTCCCTCTTCCTCCTCCTCCTCCTCCCTCCTGCAGGAGCAGTTCGGAGCAGAGGAAGCTGCGTTCTCGTGATGCAGCCAGATGTAGGCGGAGTCAGGAGACGGAGGTGTTTTATGAGCTCGCCCGCACTCTGCCACTCCCCCGCCGCGTGTCCGCCAACCTGGACAAAGCTGCCATCATGAGAGTCACCCTCAGCTTCCTGCGCGTGCGCCGCCTCCTGCGATCCGGTAAGAAGCCCACTGCCGGATGGTCGTCCTGACAGAACCCGAGCCTTCCTGTCGGGTTTAGACGTGGTTTTTCTCAATTACTGAGAATTGAGGTTTTGTTTTGTCACGATACGAGTTTCAGGTTAAGGCTTCAGATTGTCTTTAGCTTTCATTAAACTTTTGGGCAAGTAGTTTTTGGGGTCTGACATGCAAGTGCCACCTGTAGTATGTGTAACATGTGCAGCTGCGAGGAAAGTTTGCTTTGGAGGGATAATATAGTGAACAGTGAAGTGGAAAGTGCAACCAAGCTATGAGAGTCTTTAAACCGTGAAAACTGCTGAATTCCGTCCAGCTGAGGCACTGATGACGAAGGAATTGATTCAAATGGCATTTGAACTTGTAGTCTGGATGACTGGCCTGGAGCGAATGATTAATGGATACTTTGCTTACAGATAATCGAAGCCTAATGACAACGGCAACATCGTTGCTAAGGCTACCTTTATTTCTGCAATAGAAACGTCAGGCTTTACGTCTACGTTTCCCCTTCATGACTGATGTAGTTTCAATAGTGAAATCAGTCAAGCGTCACAGCCTGCAAGATCGAAAAAGCACTTCTCTGACACTCTGCACGCTCAGTGTGAGGGTGTTGTTTTTTTTTTTCCTCAGTGTGTTATTCTGATGATATGAGTGTTGTCTGAGTCCCACAGGTTTGAGAGCTGAGTAGAGCAACAGAGGAAGAATCTTTAGGCATCTCGACTCAGGTGTCAGATATGAAATTTCATTAGCATTTGAAAGTGTGGTTTTGTTGACAGCTGTCTTCTTACCGGAAAATTGATTCACTGGGGAAAAAAGAGAGTAGTTTATTTGACTCAACTATTATTGCAATTCTTACTTAGTTACAAGGTCTGAAAATTTGGCAGCAAAGAGATACAATGGGGCAGCAATTAGAAAATATGTTTGTTCATGAAATCCAACTGTGGTGTAAAGGCAATTAGAGCCGTACACTGAACTAGATAAAAGTTTTATCCACGCCTGCTCTGTCTGCCGTAGTACTCACCTGGTCATTTTTACAACAGGTGAGCATCAGAAAGAGGAGTCTGAAGAGGAAGAGGAGGAGGAGGAGAAGGAGGAGGAGAAGGAGAAGGAAGAAGAGAAGGAGGAGGTGGAAGAGGAGGAGGAGGAAGATCCAATGGACACTTTCTATCCTCAGGCGCTGGGTGGATTCATCATGGTGACGACTGAGGAAGGGGACATGATCTACCTGACGGAAAACGTCAGCAGACACATCGGCATCACTCAGGTACAGCGTGAACACGACCGGCAGGACAGACCCAGCAGCATTAGAACAGAAAGACAAGAATGATCATTAGTTCAAACATCCTGGGGAGAAACATCGCACACATCGAGTCGTTCAGTCTTTAAAGCTTCCTCCCCCGTTTTAAACCTGCTCTGCCTCAGTGGCCCATTCGTGAGTCTGCTTCAGCTGCTGTTCTGTGCGACCGTCTCGTGATGAATCGGCATCAACATTTCTGTTTACACCAGCCAGTGGTGGTTTTCCTACAACACTGAGACGATGTACATGTAAGGAATCACCACAAAGACAGATGTTCAATTTCCCCCGTCAGCCTCTTTAGGTTAATTCTACTTTAGACTGTACTCGTTTTACAGAAAAACCACCATCATCAAAATAACTGAAACGTGATTATTTTGTAATCATGCATTGAATACATCTTGTTTCTCTTTCCCCAACTACACGTTGACTCTGTATTTTACTCCCCTGGTTCTGTATGTCTGTTTCTCTAATCCGAGTTGGTACTTTTACTTTAAACCCTGGGGACACTACACGACCCATTCTGGGCAACTCCAGCAGGACGGAAATGCCATCTCTTAAATCTATTCTTAGCTCGGTCTGAGATCAAGTTTATCCTTTTAACACAACTATGTTATGATAACTGAATACAGGAATACGGGTTGACATGTACCGACCTGCTGTGTATTGTAGGGCTGTGATGATTTAATCCAGCAGTGATTTAGATTCAGTCTCAGTGCCCTTAGCGCAGATTCAACGCCTCGCAGAAATCTCACCCTGTGTTTAATTTGATTTATGTTTGATTCGATTTTCTACAATAAATAGTTTAAAAAAAAAAAAAAAAGTAAAGAAAGAAAAGAAAACAGAAGAAGAACAGAAAGCCTTTAACCAAGGCACCAATCCTACAAAACACACGTTTGTACATGAAATCCATTCACAAAATACCGGAAGAAAGAAACATCTTAATTTGATATTGCTGAATTTGAACTGCTTTCAGCTTTTAAAAGGGATGCAGCCAGCCTATCCTCCTCAATCTGACGCAGCATTTTTTGTTGTTTGTGAATGACGGTTCTTGTTGTTTTTTTTGTTGTCCACAGCTGGAGCTGCTGGGTCAGAGTGTGTATGACTTTGTTCATCCCTGTGATCAGGAGGAGCTCAGAGACCTGTTGACTCCACGCCCAGGTCAGACATGCTGCTTACTGTTACGATGAGAATCCTTGACAACAGAGACAGTGTTTGAGATTTAGACCCACGTTAATATCACATAAACGCTGCAAAAGTATTTGATCGTACCTCGGTCATGTAATGGGAAGATTAGATGCTTTAATTTCTCTTCTTTTTGTCCTCTGTACTGTTATTGTGCTGATGTTTAAGATTTTGCTGGGGTATTTAGTGTGCTAAACCATCCGTGCCAGTACTGTCATGAATTAATGTCAAATGAATTAGTTTTAAGAAATTATCCACAGTTTTTTTTTAGTTTTTTTTTTTTTATTAAAAGAAGTCACTAAAGGATGTAAATACAGAGAAAGGTGGTTTTTTTTTTTTCAGGGTTCTTTGAAGACGTCTGCAGCGTGTTTTTTGTAGTTCTGACTTCTTACGAACGATGAATGTCTTGGTGTGGGAACAAAACTCAAGTAAAGGACTTAAGTTGATAAACGTCCGTGAGCTAGCTGTGTGAGCTTTGTCTTGTTGTTTTCAGGTTTGAGTAAGAACTCAACTGCAGAACAGCAGAGCGGGAGGAACTTCTTCCTTCGAATGAAAAGCACACTGACCAGCAGGGGGCGCACCGTCAACATCAAGTCTGCTACCTGGAAGGTTCAGTATGACGAAAAGATGCCAAGACACACACGCACACACACACACAAACTTATCTCGGTGCTAAAGCCAAGTGCAGATAACGCAGGATGCAAGCACGCGCGCACACACAAAGGGCAAAAGCCTGGCCCGAAATAGATACAAGTAGGTCAGAACATGTCTGGCAGACACTGTATGTCAGAGGTGTGGACGCAAGTCACATGACCTGGACTCGAGTGATATATTTCATGACTTTAGACTCGACAAAATCAAAGAGAGACTTGCAACCCGACTTGGACTTTGACACCAGTGACTCGTGACTTCGCTTGGGCTTGAGCCTTTTGACTTGAAAATACTTGATACCTTACACCGAGCCCAAAGGTCAAAAAGTGTGTCATAAACCCATTCATTCCCTGAAACAACTAACTCTGACTCCATTCAGAACCTTCAAGTCGACACTTAATTCCACACAATCCCAGATCCACACAGCATCCAATCATGTTGCAGCAGAGAACCAGGAAGCGCTAACGCTACATGAGCGCCAGTTGGAAAAAAATTATGCCAAAGGTAAATTAGTTCGCATACAAAAGCTACGAGTTGGTTAAAAAAAAAAAATTGTAGTATGCAAAACGGGTGGGTCAAAATTTACAGACAGAGACGCATCAAGGTCCGACTTCGTTCGGCATTTGAAGTTGGAAAGAACGGTAAGTCGAGGCTGATGTTAGCATAGCTAGCGAGCTAATGCTTAGCTAACTTTAGCCTAACAGCTAAGTAACTTTGCTAGCCAACTAGTTAAATCAATGAGTCTGGAAACTCACCATTACGCTCACCTTTTCTTTTCTTTTTTTTAAACATTTATCTTTTTATATGAATTAGACATAAAACATGCAACGATATCATTACAGGAAGAATAGTCCTACAATTGTGGGAAGAGAAAGTTATAGACATTGTTTCAATATGAGATGAGTTAAATACAACAAGAAAGAAACATACAAAATTCATTCTGTTGTGTTCCTGGTTAACAGTGATATATGCTACGAAAGTGCAATGTCAACACTACCTTTTTTTATGATTGAGTTCAGTTATACTTGTTTTATTAACAAACTTGCTCTAACAAATATATACAAATTTTAAAAAGCATCCATAAGTTGTGTACATTTGACATATTATTACTCTTGTTAAAATGGCATTATATTTGGTGAAGTGCGCTTTATGACGCATTATTAAGTCTTGGTCTGAAGGCGGACTCGGGTGTCAAAAGTGAAGACGTGAGGCTCAACCGACTTTGCTACTTGGCTCGAGTGACTTGAAACTTGAAAGCAACAAAGTTGAAGTCCCAAGTAATATCCAGGTCCCACAGCATGGATATCAAACTGTGAAGAGTTATGGGGTGACTGGGAGTTGTCTTCAATGACTTAAAGATTCTTCGATCAAATGTTTCCTGATTTTAATTAAAATTGTATTGATTGTCAATACACTGTAATATTTAGACAACGTTCCTGTACAGTTGTTAGTGGTACGACAGCTTGAAGCACTGCTGCATTTGATAAGTTTGGCCTTAAAAAACATGTTTGTAATCAGAAAATTAAAGCATAAGAAAACTATTATTTTGGAGCTGGTACTGAAATGGTTTCTAAAAACTTGAAACAAGTCTGTGGGACTCCTCCATCCAAAATTAATGTACCTGTCTCCCTTCTCCAGGTTCTGCACTGCACAGGTCACATGCGACCCTTTGGCGGCAGCTCCGCGTCGCCCCCTGCAGCCAGAGTGATGACTCTGCTGTGTGAGCCCATCCCTCACCCGTCCAGCGTGGAGTTCCCTCTGGACACCTGCACCTTCCTCACCCGCCACAGCATGGACCTGCGCTTCACGCACTGCGAGGGCAGGTAGGACCGACGGCGAGTCTTCACCTTTGACGTCGTCCCTGTGGTTGGGAGTCAAGAGAGACAGGATATCGTTCTGTAGATAGAGAAGTGAGAGAAAGGAATAGAAATCTCTGAACCCTTATGTTTGTCATTTTAATTCTTCTGTTTGTTTTTTTTCTTTAATTTTTCTGTGTTAAGGGTTAAAGAGTTGGTGGGATACAAACCCGATGATCTGATTGGTCGCTCAGCCTATGAGTTCCATCACGCGCTCGACTCTGATCACGTCAACAAAAGCCTGCACACACGTGAGTGCGTGTGTGGGTGTGGGTTTGGGTGTATGTGGGTGTCTGTGTCTGTCTGTGTCTGTGCGTGTTTGTGTGTGTGTGTGTGTACACAACCACAAAAATAGAGATTGACATGTAATTCAAATCAGTACTAAAACTGATTATAAACAAAGGAATGAGAAATACCTGAAACCAGTATAAATCATTGCTATAAACATGGAGGGTTTCTTCTGAAGGAGATTTATCACTGATAGATATCGAGCCTTGTGTCTCCAGAATGTAAAATTTTCAGGAGCTGCTGTGTGAAAATGAGCATTTTGCAGCTTTTTCACCATATGTGAATGTCTGAGGTTAATCCATGTGTTTTTAATTCTTTTGTTTCCTGAATTGTAGTTTTTTTCTAAGCACATAGGGGGAATTTATAACATCTTAATTTGCGGTTAAACATGAGATTCACTGGTTTTGTTGTTGCACAATATGTTATAAGTCTGTAAACAAACCAGACAGAGGATGTGCAAACAGGAGCTAGACTTTGCCAATGCTGCAGTCTTCCGGTCCTTCACGTATGCACATGGCGCCCATCGCTTTTCTTTTTTTTTTTTTCCCCCATCTCTTTTCTTTTTTTAGTGCTGTCCAAAGGTCAGGTGAGCACCAGCCACTACCGTTTCCTGGCAAACAGCGGGGGCTTCGTCTGGGCAGAGACCCAGGCGACTGTCCTCTACAGCAGCAAGACGTTGCAGCCCGAGGCCGTCGTCTGCCTCAACTTCATACTCAGGTAATGGATGCAGCGATGTAATAAAATGGAGGGATGAACTACAAACTATTTAGAAACAAACAGAATAAAAATGACCAAAGATTCAACTTTTTCAGCTTTCATTTTATTTTATTCTCTATCCCCTTCTCCTCATCTTCGTCCTCTGTTCCTCCGCAGTGCCGTGGAGCAGCCAGATGTTGTTTTCTCTGTTGAGCAGATCCGTTGTAGCCGGCTGCCCAAAGCTGAACCCCACTCACCAGCGCTGGCGCCGGAGGACTGTGAGTCTTCCGCCATCTGCGACTCTGAGGGCGAGCATCTTGCCAACTCCAGCCAGACTGAGGACGCTGGTTCGAGTCCCAGCAGCCCCGCAGATCTCTTCTTCAAACTAAAGGAGAAGCCGGAGGAGCTTCTCCAGTTGGCTCCCGAGGCCGGAGACGCCATCGTACCACTGACAGGAGGTAAGACGGACGACATTTACATTTACTTGAGCGCCAGTGATGAAGGTTTCTTAAAAAGTTATTTATTAGTTTAATTTAATTCAATTCAATTCAATTCAATTCAATTTCATGTATATAGCGCCAAATCGTAACAGGGCTTATCTCAGGGCATTTTTCATATAGAGGTCTAGACCGGACTCTTTATAGTTGTAATTACAGAGACCCAACATTTTACTTCACAGTTTACTTCATTACATACCCAAAAACAGGAACTAGCTACTGTATCTTACAAAATAAGTCATAAGAAATAAATTTTTTTTGATTCAGCATCTTGTCCGCACAAGACTGGACTTTCTTCTGCTTTTAAGACAAAATAAGACTCTGAGGCTGTACCAAGGCACCGTGGCACTTCAGGCTTAATACTGATGTATCATGTTCATTATCTTAGTTTAGTCAGTTAGCATCCCAGCATTTGCTAATTAGCACTAACCATGAAGTACAGCTGAGGCTGACGCCAATGCTAATTTGCACAGGACCCACGTGTCTTACATTAAAAAGCTTAAGTGATTTTTACCATATAATATTTAGTTCATCTCATTTTACCTGAGGATCATCTTGTGATTTTTGCTATCGAAGAGCTACAGATTTGTGTATGGTTTAAATCTAATCTTTAATTTAAGAGTGTTTGGTTTTATCTACTAGTCTAGTCGCCAGTCAAAATCTGCAGCGAAGTTTTCTGAGCTCTTTCTCTTTTCTCTCTCCGTCAGGTTTCGTCGAGCTGTCGTTCGTCAGTCCAGCCAGTCCAAACTCCGTGCCGGACCACCCTCAGGATCTGTGCACTCCACAGCTGCGACAGCTCCTCACACCCATCTTCAACCCCATCACGCCAATTCCGCCGTCATCAGCGGCGTCCTCACCTGATCGCGAGCCAGTAAATACATACCTCAAATTTTCTCAAAACTTTAAAACCAAAATTATTACTTTTGATGCCAGGTTAAACATTTAGGTTAATGCTCTCTCTTTATTTGTCTGTCTATTTGTCCCCTTCAGAGCCCCTGTGAGGAGGAGGACTTGGTGGAGGAGGTGATGGACACAAGCAAGGTGGAGAAGTTCTTTGCCATTTGGCCAGAAGATGGTCAGCAGAAAGGAGAAACACAGGAGGTAAGAGCAGAAAACAAATACCGTCCTCTCTCTGAAGAACATGTCTGTCTGTCTCTTCTTATGCCTGAGGAAATATCTGTATAGAGGAGAAAATTCAAAAAATCACAACCAATCATGGGATGAAAAGAAAAGGTTTGTGAAAACACATTGTGATCTGCAGTTGCCACAACTGGAACATAAAACCCGGAGAAAATTAATTGAATCTGTTTCATGTAGAAAACCCAAGTACGTGTCGTTAAAACTGTTGACATGCATTTACAAAGTGCATCTTCAAAATCCTTATAAAGATCCTCTAAACCCTAAAATATCAAGAGTCCATCAGATAGTGTCCCGGTCGAAATCTGATAGCTGTAAAAACTAAAAACCAGCGGAGACAGGGCTCATCCAAATTTTGATGCTTGACCCTTGAAATGTATTGAAATAAAACTCACAAAGTTCCATGCAACATAAAGAGGGGTTTTGGTAGTTTAAAGCTAAGTGAAGCTAAAACTGTGAAGATTTAGTCTCTGTTAGTACATTTTTCAGTTGTTTGGAAGTTTGGACATTTATTTGCAACGACACAAGTATGGACGTGGACGTCCAACAATGTAACAGTCCCTGTTTTTCTCTCTGACTTAAATTTCCTGTCTTTTTTCTCAGAACATGGAGGGGATGGATCTGGACATGTTGGCTCCCTACATCTCTATGGACGATGACTTCCAGCTGACCTTCCTCAGCAGTTTGCCAGAGGAAGCCGACAAATCTCCGTCCACTTCGTCCGACCCTTCAGCTGTGACACCTGCAGTCACGGGGAGCAGGAAACGGTGAGAGAGGCCGACAGGTGACACCTGGAACTGCAGAACACATTTAATGGTCTGTTGCAATGAAAAATGTCTTTACAAAATGAGATAAGAAGTATAGTAAGCATACCGCAGGCACCTTTACATCTAGTGATCCCAGAAAGTCTGAAGTTTGTCCTGACGGTGGCGCCAGAGGAAAGGCCAGGTTGTCCGTTACATCTCGAATGCACGAAAACGGTTTTACATGGCTTAGTCTGTTGCCGTCTCCCTCCATTAGGACTCATAAGCCAGATGAGGACATGCCGTCTCAGCTGCTGATTCAGGACAAGAGACAGAGACAGTATCCTTCCTCAGCAGAAGAGGAACTTGTTCTCAGCCACAGATTACTGGTGAGTGGAAAAGGGGAGGGGGAGAAAGAATCATGAGAAAATGTTTAGCCAGCAACTTTTCCACAAAGGTTCACAAAGTGAGATGATTTTCCTGCCTCTAGATCTTTCCCCTGAATTTAATAATGATTGGACGCTCCTCCGCATTTACCTGAAACACGTGAAACTGTCACAAAAAAAAAGGATCTGCAAGAAGATAATTTGACATGATAGAAGAAATGTCTCAGTCTGGCCTTTCTGCAGAGTGGAGAACACAGTCGTGGCTGCCAAATGAAACAACACTCCCAGTTCATTTGCTTTGAGCTTTTTATTCCAGTGCAGTGTCGTCTTTTTTTAAGATCAGTTTACAGCGAAATCCAAAAATCTGAGGAGTTTAATATTAACGGATTACAGGCTGATCATTACCCGGGTGCTTTTTTTCCCCCCCAAACCGTCCTACAGCACTGTGAATATTTTCACTTTTTAAATGACAGAAAGCGGCAGACAGGACACACATTAATCACATCAGCGGCCATTAGTGAATTAATGAGCGTATTTAGCAGCACGTTGAAGTCACTGTGAATCCGCATAAAATCAGTATTTAAATTCCATTTAAAATAATTACATTTCTCACATGACTGTTGACGAGACTTTAAAACGTTCACAGAGAGATTTCAGCCCGATCCATGAAAACTGACAAAAGCGTTTTCAGTGCTACTTACGACCATGAAGGTGTTTGACTCCCATCTTTGGGCTTCTGTCGGCCCCTCTGACCATTTTTTTAAACTCCGTGTTCAGGACTGTCTGGAGGAAACCGACCAGTCCGATCTGATGTTAGACTCAGGCCCGGGGGGTCGGAGTCAGCTACTCACAGACAGAGACCCTATTTTAGGAGGCATACAAGGACTCTGTGATACTGCCGGTAAAACACACACACGCACAAACACACACAAAGACACACTCACACAGACACCTCACTGACTGAACAGTTTCCAATCCTCGCACTTTTTAGACAGTCTGGGTCAAAATTAAAACAAAAGGGAAGAGTTCTGCTCAAACCACACACGTCTGATTATGGGCAGTTTGCACCTACACCAAGTATTAAAGATTGTTCTCGTCATCTCGATTCATGACTGCACCGCAGTCGGATCTCAATTAAATCAGGCAGGCATAGCTGATGCGATGATGACAACAGGAAGAGGCGGAGTCGGGTCACTTTTCAACCCCATGTACACCTGCTGGCAACATGTGACCTGTATCCGAGTAAACATTCCCATCCCGGTCTGTGCTGCGCATGCATTTCAACATTGCATTAACGTGCATTTTTCCTCATCCAGATACAGATCACATTAAACGCCAGGTGTCAATGAGGCTGAAAGTTTTTGTCCAACCTAACAGTGTTTGTCTCTCTCTCTCTCTCTCTCTCTCCCAGCTCTGATGAGGGACATATTCGTAGCTCGCCCACCTGACCTGTTGCCGCCTCTCTCGCCAATGACCTGACGGAGCTCCTGTCAGCCAAGAGCTGGCCCGACTTCTACGCTCAACGCGAGGAGGTCGGCGCGAGACCCGTCTGCGAACGCAGCAGCCTGAGCGCACACGTACAAACGCAACACACCACAATATGTATGCACATGAATATAGACTCGCACGCGCTGCATAACCATGCCGTAAGGTTGACCGGACCTCGTCGCTTGTAGCTGAACCGGGACAGTCACTCGTGTTGTGTTTTCTCATCAGTCTCTCACTGTGAAGCAAGAGCCAATGACATGTAGATCAGGCAGGAAAAAGTCCACTTTTCTTTCACATGACACTCGTGGTCAGTCTGTTTGATGGGAACAGCAGGTGGCGCTGGAAGATTTTTTTTCCTGCCCAGGCTGTGAAAAATTAAAAATCCCTACAAGGGTTAAACAGTGAGACAAATCTGGACACGTATTTCCCCGTGCGGCGAAATTTAGTGCAGCTCTCAAGTTGATCACCTTTAGTCCGTCTGTTTTCAGTGCTTCTATCATCATTTGAACGTGTAAAGCCCGTGCAGGAACTCCCATAATGCTCTGCTTTGACGTTGAAGCCAACAACCCCTCAAGTATGAACGGAGTTCTCTGCCGCTATTCTTGTCATCTGTGTTTAAACAACCAATCTCACTGCCGTATTCTTCTCAACAGTTACACCAACAAACAAACTTGCGAATATCAGTGGCATTGTTTATTTCAGTGGCAAATTTTTACATCTTTTTATACACTTGTGCTAAACCTTTTTTTCTAAATGACGCATTTACTAGAAACTTCTCAACTGGGGAATTTTTTTTTTTTTGGATTGTCTTTATTATCTACAAACCCCATCAACAATCTTCTGCGAATTAGTCGTGGTGTTTGTTTATCTTCCTGAGGTGCCGGGCGGGTGGGGTTTACTTAATCTGACACTCCCTTTAATAAGCTAATGTGAGACGATCAGTCACAGAAAAAAAATGTAGTAAATTGACTTTCAGACGTGTCAGCGTGACTGAAACGTTTGTGTTTCCTCTTTGGTAAAGTCACTGAGTGTGACCTCAAAGTGGAATAAACCAAACCACAAAATATGTTGATCCATCCAGGGTGATGCAGGGGTTTTTTTTTTTTTTTTTTTTCCTTTCTGTCGTCATTTTAAACATATAATCTGATTTAACTTGAAGTACTGAAGCAGTTATCGTTAATGAGACAAACAGTAGAGTCAGCTTGTTTATATACCCATTAGAAATGTAATGAAACACTACTATTCATGTTTTTGGTCTTGTATAAGTTTGAATTGTATGACATGTAACAAATTGTGCCTCAACACATACCAGCTGAAAGGAGACTTCTATATTTGCCAGCTGCAGTGTTTGATGAAATATTGTGACGTTTCTACACGGAGATGTGGAGGGTTGATTTTATTTGGCGACGGCATCCTGCCATTTTCTACATAAACCCGCAAACTGCCAACTCAGCTTGAAAAGTGCAGGCTGTTTGTCCAAATGCAATGTAAAATGGAAATTTTTCTTCATTTGAAAAATGTTACGTAGCTCTTCCGAAAGCTCCCTGTGCCTTTCATCATCCAGGAAAAGACATTTCAATTACGGTTTTTCTCCATCGTGTTTGGCCTGTTACCCACACGCGGGATCCGCTCTAAACGTCACCACTGATTTAAAAAGAGGAAGAAAATGAAACATTTTTATTTTTACTGTTTATCCTGTTTGAATTCTTGAGCTAAATAAAGCTGTTGAAGCTAAAGCAGACGCTTCTGTGTGAACTGTGTGCAGAGCTGAAACATTTACGTGATTCAGGGAGGAGCGGCTCCGTCTGTTGGTGATTATCAGTAAATGTTTATCTTCCCAGAGACAAGGACTTTTATCTATAGTAAAGCAGGTTTGATCACGTCAAAGCTGTTGAAACAGGAAAATCTCACACTGTGTGTCAATGTGCACGTAGGCTTTTGGCTTGAAAGTGATTCTAACACAAACAAACAGTATTGTTGCTGGACCATTGCGAAGCACATTTATGCACATTCTGCACTTAAATTAAGTCCAAGTCCCTCAAAACTATTTCATTTTCCGCTACTTCAGATTTGTTCTCCACTACATTTCAGAGGGGGCTATTGAATGTTTTACTCCACAATATTTACCTGAAATGTGTAGTTACTTTACATTATGATTCTACATTTATATTTTTATATATATATAAGTTTAGTGGTTTCCCATATATTAAACCAGTGGTTCAGTGTTTTTTTATTTGAGCCCCCCCCGTTACTTTTCAGATGTATCTGATTTGTTAGCATTTCCACCAAAGAGACATTTACCCTCCAAACCTCTCACATGGTTTAATTCCAATTTTTACCAAAGAGAAAAAAAAAAAGATACTTCAAGAAAATGAAGATAAATCCATGCACCCGAACTTTGTTTTGAATTCTTTCCTGTCCCATTAATCATCTCTCAACCCTTCAGATTTTATCTGTATACGAAATAGTTGAAACATCTACAGCAGTAAAATGCTGATTAAACACTGATGCATCAGCATTAAAAATGGCACAGTGTCCTAATGACAGTAATAAAATCAGTCGCAGGGCCATTTTGCTGCAGAGCACATGCTTTCACTTTTGACAATTGAATTACTTTTCGTTGACAATACTTTTTTTTTTCTTTTCAGGATTGAATGAAGGACTTTAAGTGTAAATGGAGTATTTCTATGTTGTTGTACTGGTACTTCTACTCAAGTAATGATCTGAATTCTTGATGCACCACCGTGGAACCTTAACTTTTTGAATTCCTCATACAGAATTATGTGTTCAGCTTTTAGAGACGGACATAGTGTGAGGAACACGCTTAGACAAAGGCAGATATTTGATAGTGAAGCCAAACCTTCAGCCACCCGTCATCTCCCATCACATCATCCCTGACTCGGTAACTATAAATTCACCCTGTTTGCACAATCTCACTCTGGTGTCACTCACTGAAACTCTCTAAATAATTTTTGACGACTCTGAACTGAGGTGGCAAATCCTGCAACCCCTCCCTTCTTGCAATAAGACAGTTTTGAAAGTGGGATATTTTTTTTTTTTTTTGAAAGTGGGGCATTTCGTTCTTTCTGGTAACAGTTTCATAGTTTTGCTCTGTGTTTCCTGTCTAGTTTTAGACTTGTGTAATTCAGTGTCGGCTCAGTCCCCTTTTTGCACTGACTGTGCAGAGGTGACTTCCTGCCTGGAACCTGTCACTGAACGCTGGGCAGCGGAGATAAATAGCTCCTCATTACATAACGCCGGTTGATAAATGACTCATGCTGATGAGCTGAACTGTTCAGAGTTCATCCACTTCTCAACTCGGAAGACTGAAGAGTACATCAGAGTATTTTTACTATGATGTAAAAGTCCTGCATTTGAAATCCTACCAAAGTCAAAGTACAGAAGATTTATCATCAAAATGTACTTCAAGTGTCAAAGTTAAAAGAAGATAGACTGGTATATTTTTATCTGCAAGTTTTAACTTCCTTAGTTTGGCTATTTTTGGCCAGTGGTTCCCAACCTGGGGGTTGGGCCCCTTCCAAAGAGTCACAAGATAAATATGAGGGGTCATGAGACGACTGATGCAAAGTTTAGAGGAAAACAACTCAGACATCTGAAACGTGACCAATCGACACAGCGTTTTGGTCAGAGGTCATGAAAATCTGAAAAGGGACTGATAATGTCAAATGTTGTGGAGCAAAAACTACAATACATCTCCCCGAAATGTTGCGTAGAAAGTAGCAGAAACTGGAAATGAAAATTAGCAGCTCAAAATTCTATGGAGGTACAGTGCTTTAGTAAAGGTTCACTGGCCTTACAGTCTTTTCTCTATCATGGACTTGTCCTCCTCCATCCATCTGATTGTAACCACAGCCGTGCGTTTACAGTAAACGGCCCCGACGCTTCTCCTTTTTCGCTTCCTGACAAAACAGACTCATCCAACCAACTTCAGCTTCTGTTCAAACTGGATGAAGTCCTCAAACACACCCAGGAGTTGTGATGAAGCAGGAACTTTGAACCGCCATCAGTGCCAGAAATAATCCTCAAAGGCGTGATTCATAACGTTTTTCTTTTTTAAAGAATTGCTTGAATAACGCTCAGGTTTCCTGGGAAAAAAATCCTCTGCCTCACAGGAAGTGATGTGTTTGTTTATGGCAGCGACAGCAGACGTTTGTTGGGAATTAACCAAGGGAGGCCAAGAGAAACATGAGCCGCACTTCACACTCACTGTCTGTAGGAATTCACAATGGTGGGAAGCAACTGCGTAGGTTCACACAACTACTGTAATTATGTACAATTTTAGGTATCTGCTGTCGAATCTGCCACTGAAACGAGATCATTTCAACCCGTTTAATAGAAATCAGCTGGTTTTAGGATTTTTTTTTGCATAAGGCGACATTTTTCTTTCCCTTCCCCCTCAAACACACTTCCTTAAAGGGTTTGAAATCTGTCAGAAACAGGATGAAATAATCTAAGCAGACTTTATCAGCAACATGTGATTAAAGTATCAGAAATAGAAGTACTGCTAAGTTATATGTTAAAACATGCTGAAATAGCCATTCTGCATAATGACTGCTTTTACTTTAATCACATGTTGCTGATTATACTTATACTACTTGGAATTTCACTGAAGTAAAACTTAAAATACAGAACTTTAACTTGTAATGGAGTATTTTTCACACTGAGGTACTGATACTTTTGCTTAATTAGGATCTTAGGATACGTCCTCCATCCCTGGGAATATTTTTTAATGTGTTGAGACAACGAAGCAATTATCAGTGATCAATAAAAGGTGGCGCAAAAATAATAAAAGTATAAAAATTATCTCGTGGATGATTATTTTAATTCCCGCAGCGGGAAAAAAAAAAAAAAATCAACCCGTGAGCAAATGTTACCTTTTTCCACATTCAATAAGCTCGTGTCGGGAATGCAGGAACGCGATCGTTTGTTTTCGAAACAAAGTCATTTCATATAAGAAAATGTAAAAATGTGTACTTTATAACCGACAGGCAACACTGGACCTCATGCTCTCTCACCCTCCAAGGTTTTGAGACACACAACATGCACGGCATGAGAAGTGAAGAGGCGTCTGCAGGTCTTTAGAAACATAAATGAACGTCCTTAAAAGAGCGTTACGACTGGGACTTGTCTGGTTTTATCATGCAGTAAAGAGTCCTACACAACTTGGCCAGTCAATATACAGAATGTTATTTCTTCACACCAGGTCAAACTAGCATTGAGTTCTCAGTGTTTCTCTATCAACACAGTGTAAAACAGTAATTAACTCTATTACTGAGCGTTGATGTTATCATGTCTGTTGTAACTCTGCATCTGATATTTAAACATTTTAAACCAATGACAACAGAGTCTTTATGGATTCTTTCTGTTTTTCATCTGAGAGAACTAATGAATTATGTGTCAAGAACTATAATCGAGAGATTTAAAATGATGGTTAACTTGGCATTTTGGTCTTTTAGCAGGTGGAGGCAAAAGGTGCTAGATATAAAAAAAATTAACACAAACTAATATCAGAAGTGCAGGGATTAAAAATCCTGACATGAGTTCTTAACTTTAGGAGAATATTCCCGTCCTGCCACGCTGACAAACCCAGGTGATGCAAATTAACCTCACAAACCAGGCCAGGACGTCGAACGAAGAAACATCCGGAACATTTATTCATCATAGAATTCTGTGCAATAATACAATGTACAAAGAATCATTCTGTAAATATTATAATCCATATAATAATGAATATATATATATATATATATTTTTGCCACTAAATGAAACATAAATAACATTCATGGTCTGTGAAGGCGTCAATCAGTCTGCAGAAGTCTAAGAATTAGAGAGAGGGACCAGCGCGGGGGGGTGAGGACACAGAGAGAGTCAGTGTTTCCCGGATTCACATCTGATCACCGACGAGTTTCAGTTTTTGGTCCCAAATCTGTGCGTTTTCTTGGTTTGTCTGATTTTTGGAAACTCTCTTATTCGGATGATTAGTACGATACAAGCACCCAAGTGTGTGTTTTGCTTCACTCCGCACTGAATGAACACAGGAGAAAAAACTTCAAACTGACAGTTTGGTTTCCAAGCATTTTTCAAGTCTCTAAATATCTGCCGAACACAAAATTCACTTTTTAAAAGTAACATCCCAACCCGATGCTGACCTGACTCCAGGTCAGCGGCTATCACCCCAGTGTCTGTGCACCACGCTGGCTTCAAATCAGCGACGTGTGCACGACGGTCCAATTGGGCTAAAAAGCACAAAAGTCGCAAACAGACATGGAATAGAGTCAGTTGCCGTGGAAACGCACAGGTTTCTGTAACAGCACGCCACTGACTCCGTGAAAGAAGCCTCGATCAGCCCCGTCACTGACGGGAAGGATGGACAACGTCTCCAGAGCAACACTGAAAACACACACGCACACTCACGCACACAATTTTATATTACTGCCATCCTGTGAAAACCTCATAAGTTTGGTTCATATTTTTGTTTTTGAAGGATTTTCGTATTTAAACTGAGGGATACATTAAAAAGAAACATTTTTTAACAATGAAATACATTCTCATCACACCAAAAACAAGGCGGTTTCGTTCCTGAAGAGGTAACATTCTGGATACAAGGCTTTTACCTGACAGCGAGATACATGTGCACAAAAGCTCCCTCTCCTGTCACGTACATTCATACACTACAATTCACTGTACAATCAACGTTTCATTCAAGAATGGACTTTAGTTCTCTTCGGTCGGGTTTTTGCGACCCGGCAGCCGGTCAATCGTAGCTTATCGGCTTCGAGCAGAATAGCCTGTGATAGGACAGAGAGTCCCGACGCTGGTGAGCTGCGGCCAATCAGGGAAAAGCTGCTGTCAGTCTGGGTTTTTGCTCTTTTCAGCTGTCATCTGCAGAGTAAACACTGCGGCCGTTTGATGTCAATCCAAATCGGGCTTTCATTTCGAAACAACTGCACTAGACACGTAATCACATAGTAACCCGACGCTCCGTCAATCAAGAGTCCTTGTCATCTGAAAGGGCCACGTGTAGCTGCCGGACCTCCCCGTCACTCATCCTGTCTCTGGGATGTGAGGACTGGACGTCCTCGTAAGGCGGCGGGGGGTTGTCCGGGCTTTGGGTGGACAGGAGCGGGCGGCGGGTGCCGTCCGTTTGGTTGTTCAGAGACGACTGGTGACGGCCGGGGGCCTCCTGAGCCAACAGGAGCTGGGTGGGCCCGGGCGCTGAGCAGGCGGGGAGGCGCTGCCCCCAGCTGCCGTACACCGCCTCCTCGTAGGAGGGGAGGGTGACGGGGAGTCTGTCCACCATCAGGTCCAGCTGGTCTGAGGAGCGACGGCTGCTGGACGAGAGAGAGAGAAGGGGGGGGGGTTGTACAGGTGAAGCGCCATTGAGCAAGATCCTCAGTCTCCTGACCTCTGACCTCAGTTTAATTAAGCATTAAATGCATGTTTCCGTTCGGTTTCACTTGTTTTCACATGACATTGTTCCCCAGCGTTTCCAGTAAATAATCTCCCTCTCACCTGTGTGATTGACAGGGGTAGAGGCGGGACTTGACAACCAGGCAGGCGGTGGTGGTGAGCAGGAAGATGGAAACGCCCACCGCCGTTGTGGCCATGCTGGGCATGGAGTCATTCGGTCTGTCGTCCGGGCTCACGTTAGGACCGTCTGAGGAGGAGGAAGACAAGTGTCGAAGGAAAACCGCAAGTACAGACACTGACGGACAAGAAAAACTACACAACTATCTGCTGCCACCGGAGGAGCTGTGGGCAACTCATTAAGATGACAGGCAATTTGAAGACGTCTCTAGAAACCCGTCCGATGGGAAAACAAAATCATTCAACCGCAGCCGGAGGAGAAACAGGAAAAGAAGACACACACCCTGAATTGCAGGGTTTCGTGTAGCCTGTGTTATGCTTTGGCGGGTTAGATTATCCAATACAAGCTCAATGAAAGGAAGTTTTTTTTGTTTTTTTGGTTTTCTGACTGCTCTGTGCCCGTGGCCGTACAATAGGAGCTTTCCATGAGGCTCTGACAGCATCGGCACAGGAGAAATGCTTAATGGTTATTATGGCGGCTTTGCCCACTTCCTCTTTATGCAGTCTGGCTTCCTGTTGCAGCACGATTGAGTGAACAGCAACAGAGGAAGTCGGAACTGGTCTGAGGAAAGCGAAGTCCCTAGTTCCACTGCGGCGAGGCTGAGCGTGTCAGCGTGTTTCTGTTATGTAGGTCAAAAGATAATCACACCGTGCTGCTGCTGCTGCCGCCGCTGGGTATATCTTAGAGGGACCAGGCCTCAGTCTCAAGGTGCTCCGGGGTCTAATGATCATTCGTATTAGCGCTGTGATGGTGAGCTGACACCTGACACCTGACACCGCCTGATCCTGCACCCTCAAAGCTTTTCTTCCTGATCTTACTGATTAAAAGGTGACGTTTAGAAACGTGAACCAAATTTGAACAAGTGGGATCAAATGGACGGAGGAACGGATCTTACACATGTCCTCAGTGTAGACGACCCCCCCTGGGAATCAGACCCTGTAGCGCGAGCACAACAATTGCCCACCGTCTGCCTCTAGAACTCTCAAAACAAGACGGACTTGTCATAAAATGACTAATCAGCTTTTAAACTGTCTGGATCAACACTGTGATGAATCACGAGGAGATTATAAACTGAGGTCATCACTGAGGAACGCCGTGATGCCCGGTGCTGCTGGGAAATGTCAGGAGATGTTTAGAGTCCTCTAAGGACATCTGCTTACTAATAAAGAAAGGAATTTTTAAGACACATGACTTGCGTCTTCTTTGCAGAAGGATTTTATCCAGTTGAACCATGGGAATCAAACTACTAACCTGACTCTGTGTGTTCAGGCACCGAGCTCCGCAGGACTGAAATAATCTCTGCCACCAATGAGCTGAAACGTTGTGTAAGCACTCGCTGAACCCGATTTCCTCTTGCAGGAAGAGACGAGTCCCAGAGCCTGTGTCACCGATGACTATGACGGCTGTGACCATCGGGACACTTATTCTTCTCAGCGGTACGTTCAGTTTTGCTTTTGCTCACGTGAAAACACAAAGTAAAAGCAGATGGCGTTGCACTCGGGCAGCTGCTTGTTCTCGTGTCACCGCATTATCGTGCTGTACAGGGATCAGCGTGAACTCTGAGCTCCCTGTCCTCAATGAATGTCCTCAAACGTAAAAGCTTCCACCTCCCTCCTTGACAAATGCAGAGCCGGCTGCATATTCTTCACCTTTATTTATGCGGGCTAATGTTTAGTGAGGCCTCACTAAGACCGGAGAGACCTCCATTTTTGTTTTTTTTTCGAGCCTTCAGTGGGTTCAAGCCTCACGCTGAACCTGAGTGGATTCTTTCAGGGAACTTCACGTTTTGCTCCTGAGTCGCTAGAAAAAGAGAAGCCGCTTCGTATCAACCCCAAACAGGTTTCATCCAGTGAAACACCACACCCTCAACAGAAACTTGGAAAGCTATATCCCTCGTAGCTTATTTGTATTATTAAGACCGTATAAGTTGTGAGAATCCAGTGTACTCGGTCTTCTAAACTCTTACCTTTGATAGGGATGCAGGCAGGAATCGGAGGCTGCCACCTCCCGTGGCGGCACCTGGACACACGGACCTTGTTGATGCGGTATCCGGGCTCACAGAAGAGATGGATGGAGCTCTTCTGAGGGAAACCGCGACACGGAGACGGATCACAGCGGAAACCTCCGTGCTCTGGCACCAGAGGGTGGGTGCAGTTGCTCAGTCTGCCTGCAGAAACACAACGCATTGTGATGAGAGCAGGTTTTTAAAAGGGTGATATTTCTGTGTTGCCTTTTGTGCAGTGGCATTCAAGATTATTGTTGCCCTCTACCTCACACCATCGCCACCGGTTAGTGTTTATACTTGTCAGAATTAAAACATTTCCCCTTAAAAGCCTCCTCCGTCTCTGCAGCTCCGCTCCACATGCGTTTGTTTCCTTTTGGCTTTAAAAGGAGAGGATGAACATTCTGGAGGTGATTTTCTCACTCCTTCCCTCCACCAGCTGCCACTGCCGGAAACCCTGAGAGATTTAGCTCAGTTTGCATTGTAGGAGCAGGCATTTCACCTCGTTTGTGCTGAAAAGAAACCCCTTACATTTCACTGGGTCGGCTACTGTCCAGTTGTTCATAATGTTTAGATGTAAAACGTGACAAACGGGACATGTGGGTTGATATTTTAGGACCAGAAAATCAGGACTCGCACTCCTTTTTTTTTTTTTACTGGGTAGCTTCTGACTGTGGATCTTTGTAAATGACCAAATGAAAAGGGCAGCGAGGCACCGGGACAACCTGAATGTTCACGTGTCTGTTTTTTGTGGGGGTTTTTTTCATTTTTGTTTTTTCATGTGGCTGCTGTTTGGTTGCTCTGTGAGAAGAGCAACATGCAGACACAGCGTCGAGCTGAGAGGCCGATGGATGACGAGTGAGCGTGACACCGGTTCGGAAGAACTCTGGTGCACCGTGACAGGGTGGAAAGGTGATATTGTTACTGTGAGCGAACGAGCCTCGGGATTGGGTTCAGATACTTCGTTTTGTGTGTTTGAACTTAATTTCGCATGCTGCGTACTGTGAGCCTCAATTCGAGGAACTCGCTGTTCATTCAGAGAAAGGAAGTCGCATCAAAACGCTGCCCCACAGCCTTCTCTGCTCACACAATGGACAGCTTTGCCAGATCAGCCAACACTGTTCAGTACTTCCTCTTCTTCTTCACCTTCCATCTTCAAGGTCAGCGTATGTCGAAACGTGGTCTCCACAGCCCCCTGCCAGCTCCTTAACCCCAAACATCAACATGTGAAGAGCAGGTCAAGTGCGAGGCTGAGAGTGGAAAAACCACTACAACTTCTGCAAATGAAGCTAAAATGAGAAAAAGTCAGGTGAAGGCTTCCAGGGGATCTTACTGTCCTGCTCAAATTCAGAGCAGTAGACTTGCCATGGATGCGTTCAGTCTAAACTAATTCCTTTATCTCAATCTAATGGTTACAGCAAAGGCAATTATAATTTTAACCATTCATGTAGTTTCAAACAGGAAGAAGACTGGTTCTCAGCCACATTTTGAGCCACTCTGATTAGCCGCAGCCCCCAGAGGAGTTTGACTGCAGCGTCAGAAAACGCAGCTGATCACAGTGTAAACTGAAAAGAGTGAACTCCACTGGAAAAACGCGTTCCGAAGAAGCTCTGACGAGAAGAAGAACCAACAGACAGTTAGTTTTGAACCTCTGACACAGAGTGATGACGTTGCGCTGAATAGAAACTGACTACATCCTGTGTCGTCCTGCGTAAAGTTCATTTAGTGTTTCAAAGTCAGTCATTGTAAAAGTTTGGTAAAACAATGGGCCTCAATCTGAACCACCGGTGAACATTTCTGTGGGTCAGAAACCATCCCTCTGGATGATGACGTTTTCGGGATTGTTTCAGTATCGACCTCCTGTTGTGTGTATCACAACATTCAGCTCAGAGTTGCCATTAAACCCAAGAAGTTTGTATTAGCTGCATACAAATATTTCAAAATATGTCCATGCAAAGGATTTTGAGTCCTTCTTGCTTCAATAAATCAAAATAACAAAGCACTGATTACAAAATGCAACAAAGCCACATGAGAAATCTCACCTTACCTTTTGAATTCTTTCCACAAAAATATGACTATTTTATTGGCCCAAACTGTGCTTCTTATGCCAGTAAGCATCAGTTTTGTCTTTTTTTTTTTTGAAAGACAAACCAGTGAATTTTCTGCAGTTTTCGCCTGAATCCTGTGAAAATGGTGCAGCGGAGGTCATTTTTCTACAACTTGGTCTACTTGCGGCAGCATTTGCTAAATATTCATTTGTCGCCTGAAATGAGGGTAAAACCATCGAGACTTAATGGACGAACGAACCTACACAGCGGAGTTTGGGTGGAGGTCATACCTGCAGCGAGGAGGGGTGAGGAGGCCAGGAGGAGGAGTCCGCAGACCAGACTGATGCGTCCACACGGCCATGGATGCTGGACTGACGCAGACATCAACGCAGGACTGACGCAGACTTCCTAATGATACAGCAGAGATAAAGAGTCAGAGGCAGGGAAATCACACACACACACACACACGTCTGATCAAAGCATGTTTGAACAGGAAGCAGAAGTCATATCTCTCTCACCATCTGTGGAGTAAATTTCGGAGCTATAAATGACACCAAAGCTGTGACAGAAAAGGGTTTTTTCCATCTAAATGTGTTGTCAGCCGTGGACCAGCCAGCTGCTTGGTTTGATCCAGAGAGGACTGACAAAGCAAACCTGCCGCTGTGTTTGTTCACAGCTGTCAGCTGAGCGCCACCGCTCTTCTGCCGACGTTCTCCCGCTGGACCCCGAGCAGCTGCGACGACGAAGGTCCTCATTGTGAATTTCACAGCGAAACCTGAGGTTTTAACCGTTGACCTCCTGTCTGTGCCTCTGAAGAACCCACGGGCCAAACATGCAACCCCTCACTGAACAAGGTGTTAAACTGGCATTAACATCGACGCACCATTATTAAAATGTGATGGTGCCTTGATGTAATTGACAGAAATACGGCAGACAGTGGTGGCTCGCTAGCCTCTATGGCGGAGGTTGGGCAGTTTCTGTAGCCCCTGTTGTTTTCTGAGGCAAAGAGGGTCTTTGTCCTTTCCCAAAACGGTCCTGTTCGACTTCACCTCAGACAACCAGCACAGTGGAACAGGGCAGCGACTGATGATTATTTTCTTAGTTCATCACTTGGTCTACACCAGATCAGAAAACAGTTAAAAATGCTTTGCAATTTTCTAGAGAGCCTGAGGGGACGTCACCAAATGTTTTGTCCAAACCCAAAAATATTCCATTTGCTGTGACTTCAGACAACGAGAGGTTTCAACAAGGGAATGTTCTCTTTAGGTTCTTCTTACATAAAAAGGGACGTTATCGATTAATCAGTTATCGGAGCGGTTGACAATTCATTTTCAGTCGATCGACTAATCCCTTAATCAACTGACTGTTGCGGTTCTAAAGTGGTGAAAGGCATTTTTCTCTCGTAACAAGATACCACTGAAAGAGAAGCACCTTTTTAACCACCGAGGTTCAAATGCCCAGTTGTCTCCTTCGTTCCCCGTAGCTACATTTAACCTTCAACCTACTGGTACCCGGTTCATACAACAAAAGGACGCTGTAAATTCTTATGATAAGAGTGTTAACGCAACATCCCTTTATGTAGTAAAACAATCGAGCAAAGCCATTTCCAACCAAATCCAACCTGGTGACACAGGTGTCGAAGGCGGCAGGGCGAGAGGTGGCTGGCAAACTCATCCACTTCAAGTTCACCTTCATCATCAGCCCAAAAGATACTCGGGAATCTGGACCTTTGCAGCCAAGGCACCACATTACGGATCACAGAAAAATGCCCGTGTGATTACAGATCACAAACAAACTATGGACCAGACGCAACCTACAATAGAGAAATATCGAAATATTAAAAATGAAAAAACAGCAGGTCGGGGAAATTCCGCTAATGTGACAATAACCTATGAAGCCTCCCGTTGTGACGCGCGACACAAGTCTCCTCGACGTCCCACCCAAAGCAGGGAAGCGTGTGCTGCAGGTGTAAGAAATACATCTGCAGAGGCCAAACGCCTGCAAACTGCCCCACGTGTGGTTATCGGGACCTTAGTGAAGGCGGCACGGTTTCAACAGGAGGACGCGGCGTGTGTACAGAACATGAGGACAAGGGGAGGCTTAACGCCGACATCTCAAGTGTAGAACCTTCAAACGGACCTTAAAGGTTGCTCCTGTGTTGCGCTACCGCCTCTTCTCTTCTGACAACATGACTGTAAACCTGGCCTGTCTTCAGCCTTTCGGTCGACGCGGAGCGAAACTGTCCCCTCGCACTGTTTACTGTTAAAACACCGACCTCATTGACCAATAACCACACCTGACAGTGCTGCAGCAGAGCAGCGATGAGACTTTCTCGACGCCGAAACAGAAAAACCCACCACCGCAAAAACCCAAGTCCCTTTCACCAGCCGACTGGCACCGCGTTCACATGACACACATGCGTCTGGTGATAAACGCCACGGTGTTTCCAGAGAGTGAAAATGTTTGGGCAGCTGAGCTTCGCTGTCTGCGGCGCGTGTTTTGTGCTTTCATGTCAAGAGAGATGCCAGTCATCTCAGGAGCAGCGGGGGAGGGCCCCCCGTTTCAGCTCGCCAGACGGGCGGGCACACACACACACACACACACAGTGGATTCAAACATTGCACAGGTTTAACACATACACTGAAACACAAACACAGTCACGGCTCTATCTTCTGTAACCACAACCTGCGTGGGATGTCTGCATCTTAGTCATCGTGGCTCTCTGTGATATTATAACTTTTGCTGTAATGTTTGTCAAGTTGGAAACGGGGAGGAAAAAGAACGATTGCGACACCGTGAAATAAAAAATGGCTCTCTCTCTGAAATCCCTGCAACTTCAGCTACCTCCATGTGACGGCGTCGCGCTGCGGTGATGTTTCTCCGCCAACTGCCGCGACCGTAACAGGTCTGTGAAAGTGACTGCTTGGCTTCGCGCCGACGTTCATGAATAAAAGCAGGGTAAGGAAGATGTGACGCCGCCACGGTCGGAACCACCGCCAACATAACCCTGGCAGGTCTTAAATACCAGCTCTCCCGCTGGTGTCAGCGTCAGCCGGAACAACCTGGCACTGCTTTGGTGCGCGGGGGTGAGGACTGACGGCTGCGTGAAACCTGACCGGCAGGACCCTTTCAGCTTCGCCTCAGGCGACTTCACGCTTTGGGGGACTGGATGTTCTCCTGTGTTACCGCTGCACTTTCTTGGAGCAGGTTTTGCACCGTATCAGAGATTTTGTTATCTCGTCCCCGTCGTGGCTGAAGTGGATTGGAGTTCAAACACGGAGCGCAGCGTGGACTGAGCAGAAAACGGTCTCAGACTTGCAGTTTTTACACGTCAAACCGACTCTGCCTTCAATGGAGGCTCAGCCCGGTTATGTGTACACACTCACTGAGGTAAAGCCGTCAAACAAACACCACATTATGCTGCGTTAAACGACATGAAGTAAGACGCGCCGGTGTAAACACTCTGTGCCTGCTGGCTCTTTCTTGGAAATATTTTTTCCGGCACACAGGAAGTGACGTATTTTTCTGTTTGAAGCCACAACAGTGACTTGTTTGGCGCGAGAGGAAGAGCTGGGTGTTTAACGTGAGCCATGACAGCACGGAGGGGGAACAAACTTTTCCACCTGCGGAAACTTCCACGGGAGGGAAAATCTTTCCCGGGGAAAGACATTCGGAAGCGCCCGCGTCTACCCGGCCTCCGAGGATGACCCGGGCACCAGGGACACGCCGGAGAACGGGGAAACATGAGGACGACAACCGGAAGTCTACTGTGACGCAGTTAACGCGAGTTGGTAGTAGGTGGTGTTGAGTGTCTTCACCCACTCAACCTCATCTGGTTGATCGGTAGCTCCGGAGGTGGCTCCTCCTGTGCCAGTCTGACCTTTGCTCTTTCTGCTCAGCTGCTCTCGAGTGTTTCTGAGCATATGAAACCAACAGGCAGAAACCTAGAGACTGAAACAACATGATTTTGACTGGATTACACCCCAAACACAAGGCATTCGTAATGTTCGGGTTCTCGGAGACTTCCACTTTTCACACTCTTTCCATTGGCTCTACACCTGGGACTGATGTTGACGGGACCTTTTTTTTTTTTTAGGCACCACTACATTTCCAGGTCTCAAATACGTCTATTTGGATCTCGGCTCTTGGGAGTTTTTTATAACGGCGTGTTCGTGAGAGGTCCACCCGGCGTTGGACCTCTCTGAGAACTGGCTGACCGGAAACATACGCGACGTCGCCTTCATCCAATGTTCAGGCCCAGTTTGTATCAAAGGGAAGGGTTAGCACTTCGACACTTTCTGCCCATTGGGTTTCAATGGAGGTCAGAAGAAAAGGAGAGAAGTATTTTTAAAAAGACATACTTTGCAACTATTGCAACTACTTGCATAAACAGCAAAGAGGAAGTCAAATGAGGTGAAGTTTAATTTGACGAACGTGGATTTAATTGAAACTGAAGGACTCCATGAGGCAGCATATTATTCCCTGCGACCGCTCAGTCGGTTTGACAGGATGAGGTGGCGCTTGTAACGGCTCTGAACGGCCCGTGTTCCCGAGGCACAATGAACATGCACAGCACCCGCAGTGGAAACGCTGACGATGCATTGCTGAAGGGATGCTCTGTGTGTGTGTGTGTGTGTGTTGGAGGGGGACCCAGCAAAACCCATCCCTCCCGGCTGCTGTTGTAATGCGGTGCAACAGACTTGCGTGCTGACATCGATGTTTTCAGGACTTGATCCATAAAGCACTTCACGTTCAAAGTGAGCGCCGGTTAAACTGTAAGCTAATAAAGTCGTAAACGATGAACGTGCTTCTTTTCGGACTGGCGGTGGCTCAGCTTCTGATCGAGAACAACAGGAAGTCGATAACGTGCCGGTAGTACGACTATAAAACCGGTCATAACAGATGACGCTTTGGGACGGATGCGGTGTAAAGGGACAGACCGGGGACGGATTGCCCGACGATGCATTGCTGAAGGGATGCTGTGTGTGTGTGTGTGTGTGTGTGTGTGTGTGTGTTCTTCTCCTCCCCGCCGCGTGCATCCGCCGATGCGGCCGGCGAGCTGCTGCGGACGCTCGCCCTCACGAGATCGAAGTGACGTGCACTCAACGGTCCGGGACACGAGCCGGCCGCCGGTCCCGTCCGCTCGCGCTAAGGGGGACTCGCAGCGGGGTAGTGGTTCACAGGCGCGCACGACCAGATTCTAAAGCTGAGAGGATGTCGGGCGGATTTACCGGGAGCTGCAACTAGTTTCAGCATCAGACTAATAAATAACATTTCAAAATGCCCAATATTTCTGGTCAGTTAATCCCGGTCCCCCAGAGACCCAGTCAAGGACCCGCCTGGGCTGCCGGTGGATGTCCTGCACACCGTCGCACAGTTTATTATGCGGGGGCTCCTTTGTCCCTCGGCCACGTCGGTGCGTCGCTGGAAGCTTCCATAACATTCCCGGGACGACCTACGGTCGAATCCCGCTTCCATCGCCGTCGCGGCCGCAGTTCGAAGCTCCTGACTTTCCCCTTTACGATTTTTTTTTTCCTTTTCTTTTTTTTATTCATTTACGGTTCACGTGTGCTCTGCGCGGATCCAGAACTACGAGAGCGCGGACGCAGGTTCCTTCACGGAACAAACGGCGAGACGCTGCTCGCGCGTGTCTCTCGGAGCCAGGCAGAGGACGGAGACACCGACGTATCGTTTCCCTGCGCATCCGAGTCCCTCTCAGCTTTGACGGTCAGCTGCTGTCAGCGGCAGGTAAAGTTAAAACAAACAAAAACCGACCCACGACGTTTCTCTGTCTCTGACTGGAGCAACCACGAGAGGTTTACGGGGGAAAACCGTCTCACCTGAGCGGCGTAAACCGGGCGGCGGCGGCGGCGGGGTCCTGCTCCGACGCGGGCTGTTGAGGCTGCGCAGGCGACTCTTGCCGTATTCGCGGAGGGACTTCGGGATCGGATCTCGGCGGTCTGCTCGCGATCGCTCCTCCTGCTCGGCAACAAGTGGGACCTTTTCGGCTTCGGCTCCCTGACTCATCGATCAGCTGTGTTTGACAGCCGCACCGAGGACTCCTATTGGCCGCCGCGGACGGCCGAACACCGCCCACCCGCGCGGCTCCGGCGTGCTTTCGAAACGCTCTCGTTACCCCTCACACACTGCAACAGTGCCGTTATGGGAACACTTGCCCAATGGCTTCCTCTCTCTTTTCAAGGAACCACACACACGCGCATGCACGCGCGCGCACGCGCACACACACAGAATTATTTAGAGGAAGGAAATTCCAGTTCCACATCAAAATAAAAATATATACTACATTAAGTTAAATTAGTTAAAATAAACACTGAATACCAAGTAAAAGTAAGTCACTGAAAACCCTTTACCATAAAAGCCACAAGCTCAAAAGGCCCTTTAATGGGGCCACCTGCTCCACGGTGTTAGAAACGGTATCGAACACGTCTGACCGAAATCACACGGTAGCCCCATCCCACGTATTCCATATTCCACAAACAAAATCCCGGTGCCGCTTGAGACAAAAACCAAGCGACCCCCCAAAGCAATTCTCTGGGAACCACGACTGCCTGCAAGAACGGGGTTGTCCATCAATCCGCCGGGCAAACGTTGAGGTATTTTACAGGACAGGTCAAATCTTTGACCTGCTGGTGGCGCTAGAGGAAAGTCTTGAGGATTCATTCTGTGTAAACACCGAATCTCCCTGCAGACCCTCAAATGCCTGGTGAGATATTTCACAGAAGTAAATGAGGGCCGGTGGGAAGCCTCCGCTGGGAACCAGGAATGTCGCCGCCATCCACGCAAGGCCCGTTGAGATATTTCGGTCCGGACCGGAGCGCTGGAGCGACCGCACGCCGCCGAGCATGGCCGCAGACACGGGTGCAAGTCTGAGACGCGTTCTGCAATCCGCATCTGGATTCTTTTCACCCTCCTCAACTGAACAAAGGACCCCAAGAGAGACCAGGTCCCCTGGGGTTGACGAGAATCCATATCGGATCCAGGTATCACGTTCCTCACCGTTATTTCATCCTCTTTGTGTATCACGTTCCTGATTGGTGGCCTGCTCTCATTGTTTGCGTTTCACCTACTGTGGAAAATCATTTTCTCTACGACAAAAAGACACGAACTCTGCTCTGTCCTTTTAATGTGACCCACCCCTGTGTTCTTCTCGTCTTCTTTCCTTCTGTCCCCGTGACACACACACACACCTGGACCACAAACAGCTGTCCTGTGGTCTAGAATAGCTCTCGTTGTTCGGAGGGTTGCGCTCTGCCGAGGAGCTACAGCGGCAGGGTTTTACCTCGAGTGACGGGGCGACTCGACGGAAGTGCTAAAAATACTGGCGTGCCGACTCCGGCTGCTGCTGATCCACAGCACAGACAGTCTCTTCTGGGTTTCCGCCGGTCGTCGACTTGCAGCAGAGGCGGCTCATCGGGCTTGGAATGAGTCACTTTGGTGAAGGGAGGACTTTCAATGTGGGCCTCGTTATGACAACAGCCTCACTGATTAAAACCCAACATGTTGGCGCAGCAGTTTACTTAAATCACTTCAACTACCGGTGTATTTTGCCTTTCTGGGCCCGTGCCGTTGATTGACCGACACCGGAATGAGATATTCCAACAGGCACCGCAGTGGACCGATCGGATCTGGACCTTCGTCTTACCTATGAGGTGTATTGTTATATATGTAGAATATAAATCATGTGTGAAAATAGAGATATGGCTCAGAGGCCATGGGTCAAAGGTCCTCAGAAGGGGTCTTGCAGTTCCCAAAGGCAGGTAATGCTTTGTAACTAAAACCATATGTGCCTGACAGTTTTTAGGAAAACAACTGTCCTATTTAAGAGTCGGTGACCAAGGCTGAATTTCAGAGTGGTTCATTGGCTTCACACCCTCTCACGAGCAGATCTGCAGATGCTTGACTTGACGCTGTTCTTCTTTATAATAAACCTTTGTATGTAATCAAGATAGTGTCAGCGGAGTCTCCTTCATCCTCTTCACATCATCAACACCATCAAATAAACCACACCTATTTGGGCCTTTTCTGCATGTGAAACCAGCTCCACGGAGAACGACATTTCAAACACAAGTATTAAAGAAAACACACACACACACACCACGAATGACTTTTACAAAAATTGTATTTGCAAAAAAAAAAAAAAAAAAAAAAGTAAAATTTGCAAAGTGAAGTCTATGTTTTTACAATACCAGTGAAATTTACAAAAACGACATGGTGCAGGTACAGTTGTTGGAATCTGATGTCAATACTGCAACAGATCGATAAAATCAGCTTTAAACAAGAGGCGAGTCAATGACAATCCTAACAGTCCATCAGAGGAAGAATTCATTTGCTTTGCTTTTTTTGTCACATAGTTTATAGAGCAGGCTGGTTGGTCAGTAGTGGTCATGGTTTCTGGCGACACCAGAAATGAGTCTCAGTAACCACATGTTCACTGTGGAAACCAGAGGTTAAGTTCTGCAGGAATGTTTCCAAGAACCAAGGCTACTCAGCCAAGAGGAAACTAAAAAAAAAAAAACAAAACAGAAATGTGTGTCAAGATGCTGCCAAGCGAGACACTAAACCCTGAATAGCAGCACTCGAGCTGCTCATTGGCTACTAGAAAAGAAATCAACAGGAAACGTTTGGAAGCTCCGTTTGTGTGAAGCAGGGAGGTACTGACAAAAAAAAAAGAAAAAAAAAAAGATTGCCAGCAGTCCTGCTTCTTGAAAAATCCCTCTGGGCTAGACCCTCTCTCCGTCAGAAAACACCACCGAGGTGAGAAGAGCGCCTCGATCTTAAGTGGCCTCGGCAGTTTGAAAACCGCTAGGAATGTCAATGAGAGCTGTTACTTCAAACGCATCAGCCAAAAGATGCGGACGCCCCCTGGCGTACCGAGGACATTAAAATGACTCGAAGACTTTTCAGATATGTGAGATGAGAAGAGTAAAGCATCTGTCAAGTCAGACTCATAATCCGTCAAGTAGTGATCGTAAGTGTTAAGGCATGAACTCGTGAATACGCATACACGTCCGCACGCATTTGCATACCCCTCCCAGAAGCGCACACAAACATACGCACACAGCAGAAGAATCTGGCCCATAAAAATGCAGTTACGGTCTACAGGCAACATCGGCCCACCAGCAGTGAACAGATTTGGCATTTTCACATTGATAATCCAAGTACAACTGATCAAATGTGGGATGAGGCGTTAATGGGAACAACAACAAAGTCTGTAATACCACAGGAAGAGTGTTTGTTTACACCTGGAGGAAAAGCAGACTTGAAAACAAAAAACCCAGAGACAAAAAATGAAAAAAAAGGACTAAAAGGATTTATATACAATGAGCATTATGACCACAGCTAGAAAAATAAATGATCCGAGATTTACTTTTGAAAGTAGAGTCGAAACATTGAGAAAAACGTTGTAATATTTGGAGAAGAAAGTTGAAGATTTACAAGGACAAGTCATAATATTTTGAGAAAAAAAAAAGTTGTAAGCAGGCGAGTTATCAATGAAATGAAAATGAAGCCAGTTGGGTACAGTCCGAACACAAGTAAAAATATTAAACGTGGGCTGCAGTATGGACTTTCAGGAAATGCTAAAACCTATTCCAATTTAACCCCATCCAAGCATAACAGCAACATTTTGCTTTTTTTCGTTTTGTTTTATAATTTTTCTCAAAATATTACAACTTTTTCTTGTAATATTATGACCTAACTCTTGAAATCTCACATTATGATTATTTGCCTAACAGTGTCCTTAATAATCAGTCAAATAAAAAAAAATCCCAATATCAACCGGTCATTTTCAGCGGCTGCCCAGAGCCTCTCAAAAAGTACAAGCAGGACGCACCAGATGCGAATTACCAGCATTTATCAGATGCAACAAACAAACACGCTTTGTTTTAGCGAGTGATCCGTCAACATGACCAGTCTTGGACTTAAAGGATTCAATTGGGATCAATGTTCACATTTGAGATTGTGATTTTGAGGAAACTCCCTCCCAGACCAGAAAACAAGAAAACTCAAAGTGTCTTAACTTAAAATATGACAGCCCGAACTGAATTACCTCAACTTCACCCATGATTGTCATTCAGTCTTTCATCTCATTCAGATCAGCCATCCTGTTTCTGATTATAAGCAAAAGGCTACTAACACTAAACATCGCACGCTTCGTAATCCGAGTCATTATTGGCTTGTTCCTTATTTGACCACAAAACAGATCCGGAAACTGACACAAGCCGAAAATGTGCTCCCTGGCTAGCTGCCAAGGAGACAAAGTACAAAACGGCGACCAGAAATTTCTTTTAAGTGAATGTTTTTGAAGCAAAAAAAAAGTGGCAGGGACAAGGTTTACGATTAACCTACGTTCAGCCTGCAGGAGCTCATAACAAACTCGTTCTGAAGCAGCTCCGGTCCGGGCAGCCAAAAAAATCATGATACATGTTTTAAGGAAGCGAAAACTAAATTTCCCTCTGCTCGCACTGCTACGAAAACAGCTGGAGAGCACTGGTTTTTTTGTTCTTTTTTGTCTTATAAATCTGCCGAGCGCAGGGACAACAGAGTTCAGCCGTGTGAAACTATGACTAGAGCTAGAAGTTACAGACGATGATGCCTGGAAGGAAGCACTGTCACTCTAACCACAGTGCCACACGCCTCTGCAGTGCACTGCCGCTTTTTATGGCGTAGTTAAGTGATCTTATCAATATTAATACACAGCGTAATGGTAGACAGCTGTGCTTTGTAGGAATTATCAACAATGTTAGAAAATAAAAACTATTAGCTTGGAATAAAACCTACTGCCTGCTTGAAAAAAAGCCTTCATCCTACTCCGTGCTGCTACGATTTGTACAAGGCCTCACAGGCACTGGTTTCTCCTTTTGCTCATGAGGAACCCACAAAGGGATTGTTTACTGTATCAGCAGGAGAGCTGGACTACAGTGCACCTACAGCTGCAGTAGGTATATACTGTACATGTAAAAAAAAAAAAAAGTATCTGACAGTGCTCTGTGCAGTGAGTGTGCTACACCATCCAATACATTTTCATTTAGTTGCAGTTTTGAACTTTTTTTTTTTGTTTAAAAAGGTGAGCGATCCTGACACGAGACAGCATCTAAAAGTTTGAGGAAATGTTTCTCTGTGTTCATTTTCAAGGAGAACCTGGCAGGTGCCAAGTACTGTGGGTTCAGAACGGAAAACTCCCTCCTCAAAATGTTTCTTGACCAAAGTCTGGCCGTATCTTTGAATTTGATCCTCTGTTAAATGACTGTCCATTGCTACGAGGTACAGTCTGAGACTACAGATGTCTGCTGATAAAGACCCCACCTAGGGCAGAACGGGGGCATATAAGAACCAGACCTGGGACAAGCTGCACCGTATTTAATTCTCCGTGCATTCTTTCAGCATGCGGAGGCAGACTTCGGGTGATTAATCAGCTGGATATTTTAAAAAAAAAAAGTGAATTTTGCATGATTTTCAGTGACTGATCTGAATGTCCTGATGTGAAAAAGAACATCACATGCCTTGTACTCCAAACAAGACACAACAGTGTTATTTAATTACACCATCAGAGCTGTTTTCAGCCTCTTTGGAAAACTCCTATCCATCAACCAACAGAACGTCCGACGAACTTCAGATTTTCACCACCAAAATTTGGTGGAAGGTTTTTAGCTCATACATGTGTGTGTGCGTTCAATATTAGCAGCTGTTACTCACTAGTGTTCGGAGTTGATTTTCAGGGGAGTGTTTCCTGTTTTGTAAGTACTTCTGTTATCTTTCTGTCGTCTGCCGTACGGAAAACTTTCACAGAACCCAAATGCTTGCCAATTAAAATGTAAACATTAAACATAACCACAGATCCCACATCTTCACACACACACACACACACACACACACACAACACACATTAGGAGCATGAGCAACACTATTCAAAGAGGCTACTTTTTTTCCAGATCTCTAATGCTCCTTTCCGTGTGTCACGCTGAGTAGAGCAGGAGTTTTCCTTTATCGTAATAAATAAGGTACTCGTCGGATGACAAAGACCTACAGTGTGCTCCCGCTACGAGGTGGGTACAGTCAATCAAACATTTATCGATTCAACTGGACAAGCGGCGTAGCGGAGGAACACGATGAGCACTCCTTCACGTCAGCAGCTGACCATTTACTAAAAACAGCAGCCAAAGTGTGTTTGTTGAAGGAGAGTGATTACATCACGAGGAAGCTGAAGTGCACCACAGAACGAGAACAAATAGCCGATTCCCCTAAAAGCAGCTGGTGTTAATTTTCTACCTCAGAAGAACCCTCAGTTTGTGAAGTGAGTTACCTCTGTCAGCTGAAAATATTGAGCTAAGAAACAGTGTGGTAGAGCTAACTCTCCTAACACCACCATGGTAAAACCCAGCTGTTTGAAAGAAACAGAAAAAATGCTAAAACGGGCACGATTTTTATCCGTTTTGTCCGGATTTTAGACCCATTCATTATATTCTCAGCCTCTTTTTCTCTCTGCTTTTTGTGTTGTCGTAAAAACATTTCCCGCTTGTCTGAGTGACAGCTTGACCACTGAGGTTAATGGTCAAAAAGTCTTACCTGTTCTGGTCTTATAAAAAAAACAAAACAAAATAAATGGTCTATAGTGTCTCTATTATCCGCGTGCTGGAATCAACTGGGAGTGCAGCTTCTATCTCTCATCGACAGTGCTTCAAAAATCATCACATCTCATTCTAATATAAACCAGAAAAATCATAATAATAAAACAATCACAAAAAAGAGATAGTAAAACATCAAAACGGATATATCTCTCTATGTTCATTGTACTTACACAGGAAAATAAGGAGGAAATAAGAGAAAAATTCATCTGTTAAAAAAACCACAACTCCAGTGTTTAACTTTTGTTTTAGTGTATGTTTTCTTGTTTACAACAGAAAGCTAGTATTTTTATGGCTACAAAATAAAGTCCATCTGGCTCATTTTTGAGTCAAAAGAGTTCCTCCCTCAGTAGTAAGTTCTGGGTGTGATGAGGATAGTGTCTGAGTCTGGGATCCATCTGTAAGAGAAGTCCTTGTAGTGAATAAAATTCGGCTTCCAGACTGTCCAAAAGTGAGATTAAAATGTCGCTCGGACTACTTCTAAAATTAGCCAGTAGGCTCTCAGCTCCTTAGAAGAATCTAATTGGTGTGCAAAACCCAACCTTCACACTTAAAATCCAGGTAAGGTCCAAATGGAAAAATAAAAAACAGCCACAGTCCTCAACCTTTCCAGGTCAGGCCCTTCAATTAAAACAAAGTGTTTACATGAAATCCGCTGAACCTCGATGATGAAAATTCATCATCAAGTTGTGGCTTCTCTGGTGTCTGAACTCCACCTTCACAACTCCAGGTGAGAGCTCACACACACACACACACACACGCATGGGCCATGAAACACCGTCATTAACAGCACTGGCAACATATGTTTACACACACACACACACACACACACACACACACACACACAACCTTATTGCCTCTTATTCAGGAATACACTTCCCACAGTTCAGTGATTCACAGAAGAAAAATAGAATACTCCTGCACACCCAGTTTACACTTCCCAGCTGACAGCACTTTTCCGAGAGTTTTGCCTGAAGCACGGACCTCGTCGGTGACCTCTGACCTCTGAGGGCCATTCCTCTGTGTGCAGGAGTATTCTGTTCCGTCTGGACCTGCACACAAGTGCAGGTACATCCGCCCTCCTCAGTCAGGAGGTCTTAGCGTCACACGTCTCATCTCATCCTGTTCTGCCTCATCAGAGGGACGATGCAAGACGGCGGGCCTGCCTTCGTCAGGAAGGGGTGTTTGAGAAGCTCACTGGCCGTGGCCCTCTGAGCCGGGTCCCGCACCAACATCCTGTCCAGGAAGCCCTTGAGCACAGGGGAGACCTGGGAGAAGGAGAGCGGAGAGAGGGAGAAAACATCCAGAGTCATCAGACTCAATCAGGTGTTAATGATACGAGCCTGTAGGTTTGTAAAGGGGATAAGTAATGCTTTTATTGCTCAGTGCCACAAAATTTACATCCTCAAAAGTGAGAATGTTGTAAAATACGAGTTTCTTTCAAGTTATTTCGTCAATAATCAGATAAAGTGGGGCCCAAAAGTCTGAGACCACTTTCCCATGGCATTCAATCGTTTTGGATGGGACATTCAGCCCATGAGTAGCGATATCGGCACACATGCACATTTAGATAGCTAAAAACATACTTCTCAATCAGAAATCTGTTAACCGTTTTTGTTAATAAATGAATGGTATCTGATTTTTCATTTACATGACATTTAAGTCAAGTTACTGCTAAACGCCAGAAATACTCAGATTTCTACAGTGCACGTGAACTTAGTACCGCCGTCAGAAATTTCTGTCTTTCGCATTTTTTTTAAAACTCTCCTCCAAACCGCATATCAGTAAGCGCACACACAGTCCACCAAAACAGACTTCAATAAGACTAGAAAAGTGCCATATAAGTGCAGTCCATTTACCACCATTTATTATTCCTGATTTATCCCTATCTGTGCCACACATTTCTGCTTGACCACTGCTTTATTTAGCCGTCTCAATCCTTTAATTTCGAAAACGTAAGCTTATTGCCTTTGTTAATTACATGTTATCGTTAGCCAGGGTGGTGGCAATAGTACCTGGACCGGTGCCAGGGCAGAGACAGTGATGAATCAATGAAGAACAAGTCAATAAAAGGTCATCATTCCTTAAGGTCTGTGTTTCACTTCTCATCCTCAAGGCATTTAAATGAATGTTACAATAAAAAAAAGGACAGGTTGTAATCAAACCCTTTCCCCACAGCTGGTGTGTACAAAACATGACCAACTGCAAGTTGTCTCTTCTCTTCCTCTTATAGAGGCAAAGGCTTCCTGTTATATTTCCAAAACAATCGATAATTTTCGATGCATTTGATTTTGTTGTTTCATGTAAGGGAAGCCGCAACACCAAAATGTATATAAAATTCCAGATTTGTGTTTGAAAGTAGAATGGCATAACTGTTATCTGGTACTGGTGGTGCACACACGTGTCTTCAGCTTTTGTCTCTGTCTCCGTACCTTGTGCAGGTTCTTCAGTTTGGGAGGCAGGTTGTCTCGAATCATCTTCATGGCTTTGAGCGGCGGCTCATTGAAGTACGGTGGCTCCCCATCTACCATCTCTATGACCATGATACCCAGGGACCAGATGTCCACCTGTCCAACAGCGTGACGAGACAGTCAACAAGTAGAAGAGATGTGCTTATTTACATGTTTAAATAAAGGTAAGATCCTGAGGAAAAACATGTGTGAGTGTTACCTCTGGTCCATAGGGCAACCTGGATATGAGCTCTGGTGCCATCCAGTATGGTGTTCCAACCAGAGACTTTCTTCTCTGCACTTCCTTAGACACCTGGGCGCAGAAACCAAAGTCTGACAGCTTCACCTAGAGACAGAAGAGAGGTGGAAGCAGAGAGGGATGTAGCCAGAAAGAGTTAAAAGACAAGAAAGAAACAAAAAGGAATGTCAAGAGTATTTTTCACAGAAAATACACAGCATAGCAACCGTAAGAGCAAAGGAGTGTTTAACATCGCATTTGTGAGGAAACTTTTCCTGATGATGACGACTTTTGATCATGGACAGATGAAGGGAAGTTCAATATAAACAAATATTTGATATGTGTTTCAGCTGCATAAAAATAAATATTCAATTTTGATATCTGAGGCACAGCTTCTTATGCTTCAATAGTTGAGCTGTCCAGTCTGTGAAACCTGCCTCGAAAGTCATGACAGTCAGGTCCCCCTGCCATCCAGCCCTGTTTCTGAGAAAGCCTGAGCATGGCTGGGTATCTACAGTAGACCTGCCTTTGATGTTGTCCACAAAGCGGACTGCCGTCCTCAGATGGCACACAAAGAGAAACGAAACAAACCTGCCATGAGAACTGGTGCACACATGTATGAACACTTTCACATACACAGACGCTGTAACCTGATGACATGGCTTCCACTGATGAGCTGAGCTCCATAGACAACACCACAATTTTGACCTAAAAAGCTTTTTGTAAATATAACCTCAACATTAATAAATTAGTCAATCAAAACAGAGATCCAATGTCTGGACCTATCTTTTAAGAGATTAAACAGTCACTTCCACATACACCACCCAGTGCACAGATGCATTCAGACACACCAAAAAAAAAAAATCCACCCTATTGACGAGAAACAGTTCAGGCTTGGCTGAGTTGGCTTCCCCTGCCAGGCCACAAGCAAAACTCAGATCCAGCCCAGTACCAAAACACCACATCAGCCGGCAAGAAGCTTTCTGTGTGAACATGCAACCACTCAGTGGTCTTCCTGAAATCAAACTACTACTACTATTTAAAAAAATATTTAAAGACAACTCTTACTACTTCAAATTAGAAATGTCTATATTCAGTGTATACAAATATATGCACATCCGAAAATGCATACGACCACAAAAGGAAATGAAGAAAACAGTGTGAGGTAATTTAAGCCCTTTGGTGCAGACATACAACTGTGTACAAACAATACTTTTATTCCATTCTTTCCATCATCCAGAGCAATAAAGATAATTACATCTACAAAAATAGTCATTTCTGTCATATTAATGCAGCTCTACCGAGATGCAGCTTCTGCAGGTGCTTTTTCACCCCAACAGAGCACAAGAATGTAGAAGAAGCACTTCAGTGTTACCGTGCAGGCCTTTCTGGCCCTGCATACTGCTGGAAGCCAAGGCGATTGGGTGAGACCACAGCTCTTTATAGACATCAAACCACAAACACTCATCAGCTCTCATCAAGGACACTTTGGTTTACATATCAGCTCATCTTAGCATCAAATGTGACATTTGTACATATAATGTATGACGTTGTACGTACAAGAGACTCAGGGGGAAAAAAAAAAAAAAAACACACCAGGCATGCATATTAGCTTCTGTTATTTATAATGTGAATTAAAAAGTGGAAGACAAACTCTGCACACCATGAATGAAAAAGTACAGAGAAACTGGGTGATAACACTTGCTACCCACACCCTGTCCACAAACATAGCTGTTGTTATGGCCAGTCTTGGATTTAGATCACATTTTGACGTGATCTCAATCTGCACCTGCTGACTGACCAAGTAGCAGGATGACATACACTGGACATACAACCATTCATTTTGTCCCCTTAAATTCACTGACTCATCTAGAAAAATGTGGTCTTTATGTGACATGACCAATGTGGACAATCTCACAGACTACAAAAGACCACTGACAACATTTAGCAGGAGGCTTGCCCTAACATACCGACCTTGTCAGAATGCACGTTAATGGTGCTGGTGAGATCCCAGCTCAGCAGGACCATGCATTCTGCACAGGGAGTAAATAGCAACATCTAATAGAGTACCAGTCTTGTGTAATTTTTGTGCTCTCTCTTTACATCTGGACCATGACTGAAGACCAAGTATGTGTTTTTTGTCTGACTGTGACACACCAGAAGCCGAGTTCTCTTTTTCCCCTGGTGTTGCTGTGCAACCATGTTAGTTTCATTTTCTGTAGAAAGCAGAAACTTGCTTGTCAACAGGCAGGAAGCGATGTTCCATCTGCCTCAGCTCTAGAGTAGTGGTTAACAAAGCATTTAGTTCCTTTTTCCAGCCAACATTTCTCTTTTATTCTCATAAAAGTGGGTTATGTTTTGTCAGTGGTTGCAGTGCTGCACTGACTTTGTGCATCCTGTGAGACAAACTCTGAAAAGGAGTGAGTGAGGAGAAACTAACTGTCAATCATGTGCGTACCATAAGCCGTAGCAGAAAATGCACTGATGTCGCTAATGACATAATTACTAAGCTCAATCTTAGCATCAATGCTCGCTGCATTCATTTTACGTGTGCCAGAGCCACGATGAATGCTATTATTGCTGTTAGTTGAGGTGTCTGCTGGAAAAAGGCCTTTTATTTATTTTATGCTGTTAAAGTGCCACCTCAGCTACAGTGTTGTGGTTTGACATATAAAAGCAGATTTGTGGGGCTCACAAAGATTTTTTTTGAACTCCTGACATTTTAAAATGAAGTTTGTTCTAAAGAAAAACAAAAACAGTTTGGTTTACAGCTTTAATGCCTTTTATAAGCTTCTCTTCCTGCCTAAAAAGAGCTGAGATACAGCTCTTAGATTGGACTGTGGTACATACCCGACCATCGTGAGTGAGGAGGATGGAGTCACTCTTTATGTCTCTGTGGATCACACCCTGTGTGTGGAGGACAGACAACGCTTTCAGGACAGACAGACACACGGTGGCAATCTGCTCCTCGTTCATCCTTGAGAGAGGGAGAGACATCAGAGAGATATGTCAGTTTAGAATTTTCACCACCTCTGTTTCATGCAGTTTTTGCAATATTAGTACTATTTTCCCCAGTTCACTCTACCGTCAGGTGTGATCATTTCTGAAGCCATGTTGATGAGGTGTAGAACTCACAAACCAAGACCAGAAAAAACAAAGCTTTGAACTGTGTATCTATGCTTCATAGTATTTAGAGATATGGTCAGTCCAAAAGGTTGCAAATATCTGGAAAACTGTCATGTTACTCAATACGTAAATTGCTCCTCTGAAAAATGTGAAATGACACAGGTCATGGTGGTATTTCTCTCTGAGAGGAACACGTTAGGTAACACTGCCCCCTAATGGAAGAAAATACTCACGGGGGATGGAGGGAATTTTATAGAAGGGTACAGTGTAATGGAGAGGCAGTAATAACAAAAAGGAGTAGTCATTAGGAGTTAAAGGCTTAAATCCCATGAAAATGTATTGGATTACATGGACTACAAGGTCATGTACCCACCCACAATGGTTAAAGCCCTTAAAAGTTACCAGTTGCTACATAAATGAAACTAACTTGACTTGATCCTCTTAAAAAGTTTCTCTCTCTTACCTGGTGTGTGTCACAATGTCAGTGAGAGCCCCCCCCTCTAGGAACTCCATGACGACCCAGAGCTCGTCTCCCACCAGGTAACTGTTGTACATCTCCACCACGTTCTCATGGTGATAGTCCCGCATGATCACCACCTGCAGTTACCATGGAAAATGGGTGGACACACAGACAGGGTACAATTACATCACTCATTAGAATGGCAGGGTGGCTTTGCAGGTGGACGGACTATCATCCGTAAGGTCAATACTGCATTGATCAATGACTGAAGCCCTGCCTGATTACTCATTCGCCAATTCAAATGTCTAAAATGATTACCATTAGCAACTGATGTGATCATGAAATGGAGCTGTGTACTCTATTACCTAAAAAAAAAAAAAAAAAATAATAATAATAATAATAAAAAAAATCGAGCCCCTCATTTCAACTGACAGCAGTTCTGACTTGTTCTGAGAGAAGTGTCTGATTTTATTCAAGGATTTTATGTCTAATGTCTGCATAAGCTAGGTGTGAGACAGGCTTTCATACTTTGTTTTCCGGCTCTGCTGTTTAAATGTGAAATCTGTATTTGCAAAACTTGCTTGTGTCAGGAAAGCGGGAAATACACTTTTTAGACTTGTTACAATTTAATATTTCTATACACAGAAGAAAGACTATCATTGTCTTCTTCTGATTTGAAGGCACTAGTCAGAAAAATAGATAGGTCATCTTGTTAGACAATGTATCACACTGTACTTCCCCATGGTCACTTTATTAGATACACCTGTACAACCTAATGCAATCCAATACAAGTGCTCTACCATAAAGTCTTTTTTTTTAGGAAAGAAAATCTCAATTATAGGTTTAAGCACTGAAGTCATAGTTAGTGATGGTGTTGTACTGTACTGCATTACACTGAGAGGTTACTAATATTCTGCCCCCCCTCCTGTATGTAAATAGGGGAAAAAAATAGAAAACACCTCTCATTATAATAACTTCAAGTATAACACCTTTTTATAATAAAAACTAAAGATTATAAACTTCGCAGTGTTAGAATTAATGGCATTGGATTCTATTAGATTGTTATTAGTGCCTAATAAAGTGACCACTGACAGTATTAAAATACATTTAACAAGGAAAAGTTCTCATTGAGATAAAAGAAAATATCTTTACATACAAAGAGACCACAGAAGAGAAAATACAACATTATTTATCACAGTAGTAATATGAAGAACTACGTGCCGTGTAGAATCCAATCTGCTGTCTGCTGTGCAGTCTTCAAATCATCAAGTGTTGCATCTTATTTTCACATTCACTGTGTTTGGACATTGAGTTGTTTTTAATCACTGTATCTACCAAACAGCATTAACTAGATCATGGAGTCTTACCTCGTTGAAGAGGAGTTCTCTGCGCTGTTGTTTCCTCAGGTCCATCTTCTTCACGGCGACCAGTTTCCCTGTGGTCTTGACTGTGGCTATACACACGATCCCCGTGGACCCCTCCCCTATCTTAATGTAGTGGTCCAGGTAGGTCCGCGGATCGCCGGGATCCACCACCATCTGTAGCGCTGCTCTGAACTGCTCATGGGAAACCCTCTGGGGCTCCCTCTGTGGTGAGCGGCCCTGAGACGGAGCACCCGACACCGGCGGCCCCGAGGGCACAGGGGGCCGCGGAGCTGGAATGTTGGGGTGAGGAGTGTGTGGGTGCTGGGTGGACTCAGGGGTCAGGCTGGGGTGGGAAGTGTGGTGAGGGTGGCTTACAGGGGGCTTCGAGCTGGAGGAACCTCGGGTGGAGCCACTGGAAGGGCCATTTTGAGGGGAAGACTCATGGTGTCGATCCGGCTGGAAGGAGTAGACAGGAGCAAACAGGCTGAGTATATATTAAGCTGGAGGAAACATCTTTTCAGGGTTGGTGCTGCAATGAGTTGTTTCCTAATAACTTACACCATCAAAAATATTTACATATTAGGAAGAGGCAATATGGATTTAATCTTCTATCACCATGGGACCATAATCCATAAATAAAATCAGTCAATCCATCAATAAATCACAGAATATCATGTCATTTTACTTCACAAAATCAAAATACATTGTATCCTATATTAATGGATAAAATCCTCTTTAGAGATAAAATTACCCAATAGAAAAGTATTTTTTTGCCAAGTAGATGCAAATTAAATACTCGGTAAATCAAATTGCCTGCAAGGGCTTAATATACAGAACTATAAAAGGGATAGTTACCATAGTATTAATGTATAGGAAAATCTTTGATTATCTGTACATCAAAAATACAAACAAGACAAAAATGGAAGTTTGCAAATATTTAACTGTCCAAACGGCTTCAATTTCCTCTTTATTACATATTTCTGTAAAGCACATTGCACAAAGTAGTTCTATTTTTTTTTTTTAAAATAAACCCTGAATTTGAACTGCATAAATCTTGACATTATCACGCAAGCACCGCTAACAGCTTTCAGAGGAGAGAACCAGGAGAGAAGTGGCTAAATCCGACCTGGGGAACAAGAGCAAGGTGATAACAGCTTTCAATCCATCAGCCAGTGGCTCAATTTGCACTTGTCTGCCTTTTTCTCTCAATTAATAGCCTCCCTTAGGGCTCCTGCCTCTCCTTCTGTCTGTCCTGGCGGGGATCAGACACCTCTCTCTCTCTCTCTCTCTCTCTCTCTCTGTCCGTGCTGCCGTCCCTACCTGTCCTGTGGGGCTGCGGCCACCCTCGCTGTCTGTCCTCGGGTAGGTGTTAAACGGCCGTGTGGTCTGTTGAGCAGTCTTAATCACCCCCTCTGTAACCGGCAAATTTGGGGTGCGGATGTTGGGCCCAGAAAGAGGCCTCTTGTCCCTGGGAGATTGAGGGCTGCCATCCCGCATCACGTAGCTTGACTTTGGCCTGTGATCACTGGGTTGCTCCCTGCGAACCACCTGCTCCTGAGAAGAAGCAGGATTGGATGAGAGATGGAGGGATTATTGCGAAGTATGCAAAGAAAAATGGACAGATGAAAGGTGAATAAATATGAAGTTAAGAGGACAACAGCTACATGGTGGATTTGGTGCTGCAGTGTCAAATTGAAGCAAATCCAAGATACTCAAATTCTGGTACTTTTAACTAAAATGTCCAAGCCACCGTGCCCTTGTTTTTTTTTAAGACTTCAAATTCAATAGCTGCTATTTTATTTAGAGTAAGGAAATATCAATATGAGTGATAAATACAAACACGGCGAAAACTTAATATAATGGTCTAAAAGACAGTTACTTCAGTAAAGACACCTATGAGAGTCCTATGAACATTATTATTAAAATAACAAATATTATTTTTTAATTATGTGAAGTAGTAAGGCTGGTTCCATCTTTGACACAGGGCTCATCTTTGGTCTTTACCTTGTCTCGGTCCCGTGACTCTCTGTCTCTGTGAGGGGGAGGGGGAGGGCCGGACCCTGGTTTGTTCCTGTGGGCCCTGCTGGGCTCTTGGCCACGAGGCTGCTGCTGGGGCCGACCCTGGACTCCCTCATCCCTCTGAGGAGGACAGACTGCACGCTGACCCTGCCGGGGGTCACCTCCGCTCTGGTGTTCTGGTCTGGGTCGGTCTCTGAGAAGCAAAGTGGTGCATTAATCAGGTCAGATGCTTGTGGTGTAACAACTCATGGGCTTATACTGACAAAACTCTGCTTTGTTCCTGTGTACATCATAAAATTATGATGCCACAACATCTGTGCAACATGCTGCTGCTGAAGAAACAACACATGATTATTAAATGCTTCAAGTTTTATTTTTGTTTATATCTGTGCCTCCACTCTGCCTGGAGCAGCAATTAAATTCCTTACCTGTCTTGTCTCTCTGGGTGTGAGTAGTGTCTGTGGTGAGGATCTCCATTCTCCTGCCCCCCTCCTCCTCCTGAAGAGCTAGAGTCCCTGCGAGGTTGGATGGGAGGGCTGCCTCTTCGCAGGGAATTGGAGCGAGTCACAGACATGGTGTCAAACTCATCCAACAGCCAGGTCAGAGAGCCATCCACTCCCATCTTGTTGCCCCGTACAATTGTCTGGAGAATGGGGGGGGGGGGAGAAAAGAAGTACAGTGGCTAGTGGAAGACAGGATGGGAGGTCCTAATATAACAAAGCTTTCTCACTATTTCAGGATCCTGTATGAATTTACATATGGCTTGTAAAATTGTGAATGGGCTTGTGAATTGCTGTGTACTTAAAATTGAATATTCTTTATTTTTTCTCTTTAGTGAGAGTATCTATTCAATGTCAATTTTTGTAGTTTTGTAGAAACTCTGTGATTCTGTCCAGAGACAGCTGCAGCTAAGGCACAGCAGTGACCATGCTGTGTTAAATCTTAAGTTATGATTGAAATTCAAAACGTAGCTTGATCTAGCAACCTAAATTCACAGACTAATGAAAATAATTAATGACATTCTAAATCCAAGTTTTTAATATGCATAATTTTCCTTAGCTAAGTAGTTAATTGTCGATTTATTTTTCAAGCATCCCACCTTGCGCGGTTCTACAGTAGTGATGACAGTCACGTCGATGAAAGGTTTGGGCCTTTTGGCCGTGTCTTCGATGAGCGACTGCCATTGCCGCGGCAACCCGACAAACTTCTGCTCCTGCTCGTCGAAGTCTGTATGTACGCGATGCTCAAAGTTAGACGGAGCCGAGATCTGGATACGAGACTTCTTCTTTTTGGTGAACATGATGGTGGCTGAGGCAGCTGCAGCCTAGCATCAGACCTGCAGGGAGGAAGGATGAAAGAGAAGAGCGTTAGCAGGAAAGACGGAAGAAAAAAAATGCAAATCTAAAATTTCCAAGTGGCGTACGCAACACATACCGCACGTGCATGCACACAGGTATAGATAGCAACTTCAGAACTTCTGCAACATAGGTCGTTTTTCACACCTTCTGATGTCACCCATGGTAATGTACCGGTAGCAGGCGTGCCAGACCTTGGTCACCGTGTTTACAATAATTAATGCACTGGCATAGACATACTGAACCTTTATCGTCATGGTTACAAGAACACCACCTGGTTAAGGTTGTGGATTTGACATGGATTAAAAAAAAAACAACAACAACATTATTCACTATCAGTTTGAAAGGGGAAACGAACAGCAGTCTTTCCTGTCAAAGTCCTCGGTTTTGTCGACCCAAGGATCCAAACTGCCATAGTAAAAAAAAAAAAAAAAAATCATGTTCATATTTTCAAAGCAAACGTCATAATCATGCTTTGTTTTTTGTGTGTATTTCAGCAAATAAAGTACCACCCAACTGGCTTATTTCGGCCTTCTGAGCATTTAGCCGCCTAGTGGCATTATACCAGCTGTGACCTTTGGCTGAAGGTCATCAACAGGCTCAACAATAGGCTCACTACTTGTCTCCCATTATTAATAACAGGAAAGCTGTTCCTGCTCCGGCATTTCCTGATGGCCATAATAACACAGCCACCCCAGTGGGGTGATAACAATCCATGCAAGAAATCCTTCCAAGCAACAGACAAAACATCAGCGTAGCATCTTCAATGAGACATGTTGTCATCATCACTTGCTGCTTTTCTCACTGTCTCAACCACACTTTTACCATCACAGTTCAAGCGTAACTCTGTTCTATATATATGCTGCACTATGTCAAGTATATACCGTGCATGTACACAACAGACAGACTACAGTCCAGTCTGCTGTTGACAGTTCACTTTCTGCCACATAAAACAGATGGATACTCTATTATGACTTTGCTTTATTTAAAAACATATCTGATGTGAACTTATCAGATTGTGAAAGTTAGAGGATGCCTCTGAGAACTTTTCCCAGGCTTGATATCAACACAAACTGCCTGGTGACATTTTCCTTTGAAAACAACTTTTGATGGACTCAACAGGACTGGGATTCCAGGGTCTGGTGCTGTGGGTCCCAACCAAAAGAACAGCATTATCAATATTTTTGCTCCTGCATACACTGAATGTCAACAAGACACACAAAATACCACAGTACAATACAACACAACCACAAGGGGCCTTTTTTCACAGACAACACTCTGACACATCACTGTAGGAAAAGCACAGGTGGAAATATAAAAATGATTGATGGCTGTATTCCACTCAGCTTCTTTGGTTTCAGGGTCCTGGTACTGTGTATACTGGCTCACTGTCATACTTCCATGTCTTACTGGGGCACTTGAATAGAACAGAGCCATCATTAATGTCATTTGTAACACCCGTACTTTTCTTACTATAACAATTCAAAATGTTTGCTGTGAAAAAGTCAACAGAATTTATAAAATTAAGTTTCACAAATTTTGTATTTCATACAAAACTATTAGTCTCCCTCTCAACCATGCTGATTTGTCAGTGGGTATCAAAAGAGGTACTCCCAGTAGTCAAACAGAGCCTTGCTTGTGATCAGTGTGTTATAAGCAGAACCAGGCCGTTCTGGGCAGCTGAGGAGAGGGGGCATCAGGAGAGGCGGGGCAGTCAGCCAGTAAAAATTCTTCTACAGTCTTCTCTTCTTGTTTTGCTACAAAATACTGTGTCCAACTCAGCCCATTAACTCTCGAAAAGAAAAGAACAAAAAATAAAGGCAGGTTAAAAACAAGGTTATGAAAAAGATGCAGGGATGGGAGTACCTGAAAGGGACAGGCCAATGGTTTGCGGGTGAGCTGAGTGAGAGGGCGATCTGGGTGGGTCATAAGTTAGAGGGCATGAGTCATGCTGCCAAGCTCACAGTCTGCACTGTTAATAAAGCCTTTCACAGCAGGAGCGTTTCAAGTTTAGCAGGACACGCCTAGGAACACACTGAGAAAAGCGAGGTTCACTGCCAAAAACGCAGCCTCAACAGCACCAGCACAGAACTTTCACAGAACTACAACACAACACTCTACAACAAACAGCACAAAGAAATCAGGATAAATTGCCGATATGGACATTTATCGTAAGTGTGCTAGTGCACAGATATATGGACTACTTTGATTGTTATTACATGGTGCAAAGCCAGCAAGACAGTCTGAGACATAAAATGGTAAACAATATCTAACATACCAATCCACTCCCAATATCTTTTTTGGATTTATGCAGTCATGCATGGTTGCAGTGCAAAGGAGAGATACCAAGTGCCCAAATACTTCTTTACACAAATCAGACTGGTTAAGATGGAAGAAAACAACAGAACTCTTATCCTGAGGCATAGTGCATTTATCGCAAATAACAGCTTAATTACTTGCTTTACTTATAAATTACTCTACTCTCTAATGTCATAGCATTTAAATGAGAACACAGAATGAAAATTGAAATCACCATATTCAAATCAATTTTTAAAAGTGACACAATATCCATATAATTTTACAAAATGTTGCCATCACTGTTATCCTCAAAATGTTTGAATAAAAAAAAATTTTCAGCACTTTTCAAATCTTATCAAATGCAGACTTTTTTTCCCTAATACATCAAATCAAATGTTTATTTATTGATATAATGTCTGTGTCCTCAAAGTGGAAGAGTGTATTCTTTTCATACAGTCGCCAAGCCACAGTAACACAGTGTAGTTGCGTCTACAATAAGATACATCTGCAGTTATTTCTCTGAAAAAAAAAACAAAAAAAAAACAGGGTTCAACTCCACCCAGCTACCAGCTCTGTGTTTTGTTGCCATTAGCCAAATTTTTTTCATAACAGCGAGGTTACAACACTGGTGATAAATGCCTCATTACCGTCATAATGAGTGTGGTGACAGCAGGGAAGAGGCATATAAATCACTGTAGAGGCAAATCATTAGCGCTCAACTGAGACAGCAATACAGTCAATCAATGAATCTGAACTCTGGAACAAAGATAGTAACCACTGCCTTAAGGAAGGATGTCAGTAATGAACAGTGGAGGTGGTGGCTGGAGAAATTATCATATCACCTACAGAGGATAATAACATAAACCAATGTGTACATGCAGCCTATGATTAGATATACTATTGGCAAGATTGGAACAGTTAGGACTTCAAGTTAATGGCTTAAGTCACAATATCTTATTGAAAGCAGAAGGAGCTTCAACAGACCATAAATCAGTACAAAAAGCTGCCGGGTGGGGTTGAGAATGACACTGAGCGTCACAGACAGGGGTCTGGCTGTGAATCATGGTGTGTTGGTGCTTTCAAATCCTGACCTTTTTGCTGCAGCTAAAGATATCTGGAACTCTGAGTTAAAGGTTGTGGGTGAAAAATAAGATTTTACTGCCGCTGTCAAGGGCCAAGAAACAGTAAGGTTTAAGTGTAATGAAGGGAAAGTGATAAACAGCAAACAGATTACAGAGCGCTGACCGCAAAGACTCTGTTTAATTTGAGACAGAACTTTTTTCACTAGGTGGCAAGCACACGGTTGACTGTAGTATCAATAAACAGTACTGTGTTGGTGCAAACAGAGGGCTTTACAAGCCAAAGTGAGTCTGGAAATCCAATTAGGTGTCGCTCACTCAATGGACGATAAATTCACATGCAATGTGAGGGAAAATCATAGGAGAGCCACACTGCTGCACCCTGCCACCCACTCAAACAGTGTTACTGCCCCCCCCCACACACACACACACACACACAAACACACACACAAACACACAGTGTAAACCAAAAGCTATAAAAGGACTCCTCCTCTCATAGAGCCAAACAGGCAGATTCCCTACTTGAAGACAACAATCACTGTAGTTACAGCTTCCCTGTGTTTTTCCCTCCCTCTCACTTAAAATCTGTCACTCTCTCATCATCTCTCCCCCCACCCTCAATCTACATCTCTGTCTTACCCTCAATTTCTCTCTCGGCGGTCCTTCCCCCTTTTAACAGTCTCCCACCCTACTCCCATTTTCCCTCTCTCTCTCCTAAACCCAACCTCGCTCTGCCCCACTCTTTCTCCTTGCATTGCTCTACTGCTGCTCATTTATGCCTGGCTAAACAGTTAGAAAGCCTGTCCAGTCAGTGGGCCAGAGCCAGGCTGATGAGCTCTGGATGAAGCTGCTGTCCTCTGGCTTGATTCAAGTATTTTACATGGGTGGTCCGCACTCGGAAAGATAACATCGGTCACAACAATGCTATTTAGCTTCAGTGATACAGTTGGGTATGAAACGGTTATGAATGGGAACCAGATCCAAATTTATAAGGGCCGTGAATTTATTAGGTAACATACTTTTGATTCTGCTTATTGATTCCTGAAAGCAATTCTAAAGCTAACAACACACGTGTATAGTGTTATCAATGTTATTACTCAATTTTCTAGGTAATAACTATTCCATCATATTAGCTCCACCATGTCATAAAGTTGAGGAACAGTGAAAGACACCATTACTTTGAAAACACCTACTCAGCAACAGCCATGACAAAGAAAGCGTGCATCACACATTTCCTCCTCTCACTCAAATGATTTTCTGCTTGTGGCTCCATTGAGACATATCTTACGTAACTATCTTCCTGAGACGAGCCAGATAACACTCAGGGGTTGAGAGGGCCAATGTAAACACACTTCAAAAAGCCCAGACCTTACTACACCGACTTGTAACAAAGCAAATAAACCAGTGTAATAACTTCTTAGCTTGCAGGTGATTAATGACAAATATTAGCAAAAACTAAATCTTTCACGACCAGCCAGTCTAGCTGCTGCAGAGCAGATCATCCCATCCATATAAAAACACATACTTACAAAATAAAGTATTACTAATTGTTTTTTGATGTCTCAAAACATAACATGGACTGAATAGTGACGCCTAATGTCAATGTTCTGAACATGTCTTCTGAGCACTTTTATTCAGTTATGTCAAATTGGAGGCCAATTCAAGTGTTGCTGACTAGGTCCTTTGTCTAATGCAAAACTCTAATGGATCTCAGGAATAAGTTTAATTAATGCATAGAAACTTCTCGTTTACATACAGACCACAATGCCTGTGAAATCCCCAAATTCTACAGCCAAGCACATCCAGATTTGAGGTTGCTTCTAAATGCTGACTGGTAACCTGCCAGGGCAACTGGTAGAGTACACAGTTAAAAGCAAAAAGCATTACCAGTTTTTGTCAGGTGGCAATTTCTCACCCTATATGTAATATAAAGTATTTTTACCTAAATGGTCCATTGAGGTGGCATTCACCAAAGCCAAGAAATGAATACACGGTTGTATATTATGTGCACACACTAATATTATTTTTATAAATATATGTCCCCCCCTTACTTACTTTTAGGGAGTAAGTAATTTCTTACTCCCTAAAATTGGTATCAGCATTGACCCCAAAAAAATCTGTAACAGTCTGGCTCTAATAATTAATAGTCTGTTATCTAACTACCGCAAAAACACACAACCTCTCATACACACACACTCACACAACCTCTATCTCTCTCTCTCTCTCACACACACACACACACACACACACACACACACACACACACACACACACACAAAGAGGACAAAACCTCTCTCCCACCGTTTCCCCAGATTTATAAAGTGCTGTGCAAACATACTGTACACTGTGCGACCTTGGGGCTACTGAATGCTCCAACGAGCATCGGCCTGTTCACAACACTTTGCGTGTGTGGCAGTATCAGCTTCTATAGTCCACAGAGTGGGTCTGATAACAACTGTCTACTGTTATACTAAATGAGGTAGCTAAGATACAGAACTGGCTGTTACACTTACTTAAATTCCCATGACATGAAACTACATGGACCAGCTGACAGCCAGCTGATGCTGACATCATGAGATCTCACATGTAAAAACAGGTAGCAATGAATATCAGTCATTTCATCAGAGCAGATACACAAAGAGGAACATCTGATCAAAACAGAATATCACACTTAATTATTATGCTCCCGATCATCCAGAGTCTTGCCTCACAAAGCTTGTCTACACAGGAGGCTGCGTTATAGCTGCATTTTATGGTGTTAGAACCTGGGCTTTCAGTAGATACCACTCTTCCGTGTCAGACATCAGGGTAGGACTGCATATCAAAGACTTATCTCATAACCAAAGAAGTGAAATGATAAATGTTTGATGTTCACATTATGAGGGAGTGATTCTGTTTTAATCTCACTAGCCCATAGTATATTCTGGAAAGATAATACTCCCTAAGAACCAGCCTGAAATCAAGACACTGATTGCAACTGATATTGGTGAGCAACTCTGTCCCATTATTAACAGTTACTCTATTGTGCAATCTCTATAATTGCAATTTATTGAGATTTAGATTTGATAGCATTTTACTGAATCACATCCATCCCCTATTAGATTAATGTAGGTTTAGGTTTCAGCACTTCTAAGTAACTTGAAGTTTTTAATAAATTCAAAGTGAAATTTGAACAAACTAAAAAAAATTTAAATTTTGCAAGACGATTTAAATATTTGCTTATGTCGTAAAATACCCACCTGAGTGTTTTGTACATTACTCAAGGAAAAGAGAGCAAGGGCATAAAGGATTTGTGAGACTTTACTTAGGCTATGTATTTTACCATCTTGATGCTGGATCCAAAACCAGTTATCAGAACTCAATCCTACATTCTACAACAACAAATCTTACCTTAGAAATACTTCAGCCCTATTCTTCCAAGCTACAATTGAACACAATCAAAAATGAACAAGCAGACAAATTATCAAGTGCTGGCAACCCCATCTTCTCTATGCCTATCTCAGACTAGGAAGTCCTTTTGTTCAATAGCCAAAATACTAAAATGCACGAAACTTCCTGGACATAACAACACGAGTACCCAACTTCCTACTGAGTGGAAAAACAGAGAAACTGGGTAACAGCAAATTACTATAACAATCTGTTCCCCCACTCATCTCCATGTGTCACCAACACTTGTGCAAAGAGAGACAGGTGACCCGGATAGCTGATTCCAACAGCTGAGCCGTCATTGAGAGGTTTGAATGGCAATAGTGAGCGAGAGGAGGTTGGAGAGTTAAGAGAGCCAGTCGCTCAGTTCCCAGCAGTCGAACAGGGCTGTCTGTGTCAAACAGAAATCATCCCTCGCTCTCTCGCTGCTTGGTTGCTCGCTACCCCCCTTCACGCAAGGCAAACAATAAAGTTATTATGTTTTTTCTGACTCATAGTTAATCCCTGTTGTGAGATTTCAACAACAGAGTTTTGTTTTTGTGGCCCAGATTAACTTTCGCTCGGTCCCAGCAACGCAGCACAGACCCACCAAAGGTTTCAACAATACTTTTTAACTCTTAACTTGTTAACACACGACAAAACTAGGAGTGAAAATACGACACAGCGTGATACGCGCGGATAAAACTGATCGGAGATACTCACTTTTATTACCAGGTTCTCTTTTAGCCAGCAGCAACAAACTATCCACCTGATCTCATGTCGGAAACGCAGCTCAGGACGAGGGAAAAAAAAAAAAACAGACTCCCTGCAGCAACAAAGTTGTTTCCGCGAAGAAATTCAACTTAGTTAAACCCGTCGGAAGCGTCGTTACGTCTCCATAAAATAACCCGAACGGCAACGATTGCAGATGATTAACGTTAGTGCTAAAAAAAAAAAAAACTTCCAATACAGAGAACAAAGTGTTGTGGCTCTGCGCTGTAAATACAAAGTGTGTCGCATTCCTATGGTTTCAGCAAAACGCGGCCCAGTATCATGACGTCACCGGGAGGTGGTGGTGGTGGTGGTGGTGGTGGGGGGGGGGGGGGATTAGCAAGGGTCTATTAGCAACATTATCTCCTGTCAGAAGTTGAATGAATTACTATAAATACAGTTATAAATAAAACCCTTTCCTCCAGTTTCCTTGCCTACCCTAATTCACACATAATGAATCTGCCGTCACAGGTGTGTATTGTTACCTGTTGCCTGTCAGGTGATGTGGCCCTGACTATTGCAACTCTTTTTTGAGGTGATTTTAGGGATACAACTGTTTAATTATCAATTATTCATCTGATTATTTTGCCGATTAATCGTTAAAATGTCTATAAAATGTTAGAAAATAGTGAAAAATACCACAATCACAATTTTCTGAATTTTCTCTTCAAATGTACTGTTTTGTCCGACTAACGGGACAAAGCCTATCCATATTCTCTTTACAATAATCTGGGTCTCTGCAGTGTCAACCAAATTAGGCTATATTTAAGACTTTTTAAGACTGCTTTGATACCACAGTCAAAGAAAACTGCTAAGAATAAAAAGGCCTTAATTATTTATCAAGTACATTCATTTATTGACATTCATATCTCATTTTGTCAGAACTTGTCACCATATCGATAATTCCTAGTAATGTCAATGTAAATGACCTGGACTCAAATAAATGGAAGAAAATGGATAGATTGGATTAAGATGTTTAAAAAAGAAAATTCATTTAAGTTAATTTAAGTTTTTGCTAAAATTGACACTTGCCCATTATGAGTCAATGGGCTTTATAGACACTGTAGCAGCAGTAGCGACGTTGTCTGCTACAGGTCTGATGGCAGTGACTGAAAGTCAACAAAAAAAGGATTAGACATGCACAATGCACTGTAGCACCAGTCTCACTAGTTTATAGATGTCTCCCAACAGCTGCAACCACATAGAAAGTAGAAACTAAAAAGTTATAACTAATGTTACAGTATTATGCAGGCAAGACAAAATACTGAAGCGCTTTGTAAATTAAATTTAAGACTTTTTAATACCTTTTAAGATTTTTTTTTAGGGAATTGAATTCAAAGGTTTTTAAGACTTTTCAAGACTTGCAGATACCCTGAATGATATACAACAAAGAAAATAACCAATTAATTTGGGGCATTTTTGCTAGAAAAAACTGACTTGAATGATTAATCAGTTATCAAAATAGTGAATGAATTAACTGTTAGTCAACTGATCGATTGTTTCAGCGCTTGCTGATTTCAACAGTATAGGTGGAGTTAAAGTTAATCTACTGATCATATAAAACCTTAGTCCATTAGCGTAATAAATATTCACTGCTTCAATAAGTGGCACATGGAACGCCCCCAAACGATTGAGTGATTATTCAGTCTATGAAATATCAACCGAAGCAAACAAAATGGGACGGATAATGACACATTCAACATTTGTCGCATCTCCAGTGAGTAATTTGGGTTAATGAGAATTAACTCTTAAAGTGCATTTGTTGCATCTGTCACATGACAATATGACTCACTTTCGCAAAACAGGCACTGACAGTATACCACAAATATTGCTATTCTTAGCATCTGATCAAGGCAGGCTATTGTGAAATACCATGCCTGCCTGCAAATATAAACAGGTTCATCAGCAAAGACACAAAGATAGAGTGTCACGGCCAAATGACAAAACACATCATCATACACGCAGCAAAACTTTGGGCAACCCTGACCTAGGAATTGTGTCAGCATAGTTGTTTTAATCACATACTTAAATGCTGATTGCTGGGGTAAAGGAATGATTTTTGTCTTTGTGTCCCACTTGACAATCTAAATAGCAAAAATGCCTTCATGGTTTAACACACATCGAATTAAACCAGGAGAACAAACACCTATTTCAGAGGAATACTTGAAAGAAATTTACTGTAGTGAACACATGTTGACTGAACCGGAAAAATGATTACACGCACCTTTTCTTTTATATATATATATATATATATATATATATATATATATACATACATATATTTTTTTTTTACAGTGAGTGGCTTCCTAAATAAAATAAAATTCAGAATACTATTTTTTATGGATGTCTTTTGACATTCTAACAAATGACTAACATTACAAACATCAAAAAATTTATTTCAGCCTAATGTAAAGGGAATCAATAACTGAAGGATTAAACCTGTTGGTTTACATTTTTTTTAACCCTCCACATTCCACTTTAATCAGAAACTAACATGACATCAAAACATGTCTCATCGGTTTATATTACGAGTTCCTTATCAAAGCCAGCGTAAGTGATTACTGCGAAACATCTTTTTTTTAAAATCATTTATTTTATTATCTATTATCGACTATCTAAGAGACTACAAGGTGTTAGCTTCAATAAGGAAAAGCCTTGCTGACATTCCTTTGAGAGTAAAAATACATCAGGAACAGGTCCACTCAACGTATCAGAGCCAGAAACACACAAACCTGCCAATCCCGAGGCAGAGTTCAAACATACACGCAGTGTTGCAGCCAATAAGGGCCGACTTCCAGAGGCAGGTTGTGGAATGTGGAAAGGTCAATGATAAAGACAGCAGAGAGGGCACTACCTAGAGCACACACAAGGTAGCTTATGCATATTTAAGCACATATACACACACAGGGAACACAGCTAGTTTGACTGTGCACGGGACCTTTGGACTTTTTCTTGCCCCGCGCTTACAGACTGAGATACACAGAAATATTTTTGTCAAGTTCTCTAGAAGGAGTTGGTGAGCAACCTACAAGTTCAAGGACGAATGGGATGTTATAGGTCACCTTACAAAAACTCATTCAAATAAAACATTTAAAATGACAATGATAATGAGTTTAACCACAGCTACTGGTGCAAGATGAAAAAACACCATAACAAAGGGTTTGAGACAGCCAAGACAAAGCATCCAAAATGCAGTCTGATCGTCTATATGACAAATCAGGTTCATCAAATAAATATGATTAATTTAAGGACCAATTTTGGATTTTAAATGAAGTTGAAAATGTAAAAGGTCTGAGGCCTATCATAGTAAAGTTTTGCATAAAGAATATGACTGTATACATATTTGTTATTATTCACTGAGAACAGCACTCCATGAATCATCAGCAACCACAATCTCAACCACGATGTTGGCACGGTACTCATGGATTTCCACATAACAGGAAGAGCAGGGTAAAAGGTGTTTTTTATGACTAGTTTACTCTAACCGCCTTTTTCTCCATTCTTCCGTTCAGTAACATCAAAACAGATCCACCATGGAAAAGGGCAGCATAAATGTCCATATCATCATATAGAAAAAATATCTATCAAACACTTTAGTTTGGTCACTGACGGGCTGACTAAGGCTGCATTTGATGTGCCTGCGTTTCAGTGTTGACAGATGACATGCCTTTGATCTGAAACAGTAATATAAGCTTCACAGCTACAGATTTCAATGCAGCTCGAATGGCATTCAGAGTCAATCTGAAAACTGTGAAGCTACTATGTTATTATTTTCATCTGACACTGTTAGATAAAAGTACAGGGGTAGAGGAGTGGAAAAAGTCGAGTGGACTGATTGTTGATGGTGATTAGTGGGTGGGGGGACGTGATCAGTGATTTTAGGGGGTACACTGGTGTTAAACAAGTAAAGCGGTTAGGCAAAAGATCTGCAGGCAAGTTTTCTCGTGCTGCCCACTCACCACATTACACACTGCCTAGGCATCATGTAGAGACAGGTAAAATCCTGAATGTTTCATCTGAGTGTGCTCATGATCTTTTATGTCCACATTTTCAAAATTTTTCAATTAAGACCAGTAGATAAGATGATCTGCACAATATGACATCAACCTCAGATTCCAGCTGACAGTCAGGTGACACATTACTTTGTACTCAGCTACTCTCATCATTACGTGTTGGTGTCCCATAAACACAAACAACTATTGTAGAATTTCAGTGTTATGTTAAAAATCAAAGCAGACTGTAAAACACGTGATTCAGTGTAGCACCAGCCATCAGCTGTAGCACCAACATGGTAATTGCATGTTGTCAAAAAGGAGACAATGAGGTGATGTTGTTGTGAAGAAGTGAAACATCACATCAATCTCCCCTGTCATTAGTGAGGCCATTCATCATGTGGTCTGAGATTTTCTGTCTGCAAGACGTTCTGTCTAATACAACAAATTAGTGAATGTTACTCAGACTAGAGAGACAGTTGAGGTGAGAAATTGTGATCTGATGGTAACTATCCTTGCAACACTGGCTGTGAACATATGGGAAAGGAAAGTGATGGGTAAACACTCCTCTTCTTTAACAGCAACCACTGTGGTCTCCATCAGCAAGTGAAGGCTAGTGACAACAAGTATTCAAAGTCTGGATGTTTTCGTGCCAAAAAACATTCCAGTTGCATTCAGTGGTTCCCTCAGAAATCTTGGACTAGACTAGAGACTAAATTATAACTTTCTATAAAAATAAAATAAATTTTTTTTATGTTTTATTAATCTTAAAGATTTCTCAACAGCACTTAAAGGGATATATGATAGTGAATCCTGATTCAATAGTGATGTCCTGAGAAATAAACTTTCCATATATTTACAGATAGTGCACTGCAACAAAAGTGCATTTGTCATCCAGAATCTTCGAGTGCAAAAAAAAAAAAAAACAAAAAAAACAAAAAACCCCCAAAAAAAAACAAAAAACAAAAAAGCAGCTTTTTTTTCCTCATTTCACCTCCCACTGTAACATACCGCCATTCTCTAGCATTGCAACACCCGAAAACTGAGGTGGCCACCATCCAGAACTCTCTTTGTATTGTGTGTCTGTCTGTGTGTGTGGTGTTTTTGAAACCTCCACATCGCCAGGGAGGTGCAGGCCCAAGCTTGATTTTTCAGCTAAAATTAAAACAACTGTACATGCAAACATGAGAACAAAACTCCTCACTCTGTTCCTGTGTTCAAAGAAAGAGACACACAGGGAAGGACAACACAGAGCTTAGCCTGAGCAAACACAGTACTATTATAAAAGACTCCACTGGTGAGTAATACAATTACCAGAAGTGGAAGTAATTAGGGCTGCGATGATTATTTTCATTATCAATTAATCTGACGACTGTTTTCTTTCTTGATTAATCAATTAATCGTTTGGTCCATAAACTGTCAGAAAATAGAGCAAGATGCCCATCGCAATTTCATAATACCCAAAGTGACGTCTTTATGTTGCTTGGTTTGTTTGACAAACAGTCTGAAATCCAAATATATTCCATTGACGGTAAAATAAACCAGAGAAAAGAAGCAAACATTTGAGAAGCTACAACCAGAGAAAGTAAAACATTTTATGATAAATATAGTTACTTTACTTTGTGTTGACTGATTAATGGACTAATCGTTTCAGCTCCAAAGGAAATATCAGGTCTTGTTTTTCAACCTCACAATCTGTGGCTGAGATGGCAAAGTTCAAGCCATTGTCAGAACAAAAGATAAATAATGTCTCCATTAAATACTAATTATTTAACACATTCACATATGGGTTTTAAAAGAAATCTTAACTTTGAAATCCAGTTGAGTCTCTTCTTGTGTTTTGCACATTGATTCATTTATTTTAAGGCAAGGGATAAAGTGAACTGTAAACAATTGAATATCAAGACAATTGATGAGATCTTGGTCAGAATTAAAGTATGACAGAAACAAAAATGAGAAGAAGAAAAGTTTGCTTTAAGATTTTAAACCAAAAAGCTTGAGCAAGAGTTGTCAAAAAGAAGAAACAGTTTTTTGCCAAGATGTGGCTTTGATAACAGATGAGCTGATCAAATTCTTCAGATTTTTTTCACAATATTTTTTAACTCTCTATATGCTGTACGCAATGCTGGCCTGAAACCCTGACTTGGTGGCTTATACTAAATCTCAAAAATAGGCCTGTTATTGTTATGATATTGAATATTATTTTTTATTCATACGGTTTTCTTGCCTCTGTTCCTGAGCACCTAGAAGGTTTTGTTGATTTTGGCTGCTGCAGTCATTCCAGAGAGGATTTTTTTTCCTCTAAGGCAATAAGCCTGGCCCTTTCTCCCTCTTACAGAGAAGAATCATAATCTAGGGTCTGATATGACCCTCAGTGTGTTTTTTCTTTTTGTTCTATCCCTTCTCTTCCCCACCCAGGGTTTATTTAATCCTTTTCCAGTCAGCTAAACTTGATCCTTGTTCTCCAGACACTTTTAAGTTTTTTTTTTGAGAGGTTGAACTCTACAGGCAATGTCATGGATCATTTTAAATAAATCAATGTGCAACTGTATTTGTTTTGTGTTAATTTTCTGCAGAAAAAATACCTTAATATGTATGGTTTGATAAACTATCTTGTTATAAATAAATAAATAAAGAGAAAAATAATTAAATCAAGGAATTAACCAAACAAGAACCAAAAACAAAACAAAGAATGAAAGAAAAGTTAATCCACACAAAGTTCTTTTTGCTCTCTTTTCCATAACATTTTTCTTCATCAGTCCCCTGATATGAGGTGGAGTCAGGGGGTTTTTACTTTCAGCGCTCAACTGCTGTTTTCTCTCTACAGATCTAGTTGTTTGACTGTTAGTCTCTAGCTGAATCTGGCCCAGTGTTGGCTCAGCACCTGGCTTCCTCCCATCACTCTCTCCAGACTCTCCACAAACACCCAGACCTACCTGCACGCAGAGAACAAGTATCCACTTTCATCTTTGCTCTCTCTCTCACACACACAGACAGACAGACAGACACAGAATCCAACCCCCTTCTTTTTTTAAGCCAATGCCATCTTTTTCTGTGAAATCTGATAGCAGGAGAAAGATGAGACTTTCAGTGTTTTCCATACTTGCTCATCCACTACAGCATAAACTCAACCAACAAAGACACAAAGAAGACAGTACAAAACTGAAGAAAATGATTGTAACTGCATCTGTAAATATAGATAAAGATCGCAGAAAACAAGGGTTACAATTCATTGTCATCATCAAATTAAATTAATCATTTAATCATCCATGTGTAAAAAAGATAGACATGATCATAAATGGCCATCACCAACTCCCAGAAATCAAAGTGATGTGTTAAAATTATTCACCAAGTCCGACCAGCAGCCAAGCAGGTCTTGGATTTTGGAAGCTGTAACCAGCAAAAGTCTGGTTATTGTACTTGACAACTAATAACTGATAAATAAAAACTGATTCGCTTACTTTTTCATTAATTACCAAGTTGCAATTCAGTGATGAACTGATTTACAAGTTCAGTTTTGCGCCTCGTGTCATTACATTAAATGATCAGAATATCAGGTAATTTAAATACTGAAAAACTAAATCCCTTATATGTCTCCAACCTACAGAAAAAAATCTGTAATCTAAAGCGTCCCCAGTGAAAAATGTGTGTGATGTGAAAATTTGACAAAACCTAAACTTCATGAAAAGCTCATAGAAGGATATATGGTGGCTGCTCTCTCAGCGGTTTTCTGATTTTTGGGGAATAAATTTATAATTCACACCAGAAAATTATATTTTCTCTTACAATACAGTCTCTCAATAACAAGGAAACCAAAGCAGGAAATGTGACTAAGAATGCTTGTTAATAAATTACCAGACACAACTCTTGCAATAACAGCACCTAGCATGTGCGGGGTGACTGCTAATATGATCATTCACCGCTTTGGCCTCTAGCTGCCATCTAATATGTCAATGTGAAAGCTGTTTGGAGTTCATGTGAGATTTCTGAACAGCAGCTGTGTTTCTCTCTCTCTCCCTCAGGTCAACTCACATCAAACTAATGATAACATCCCTCCTGCTATCAGCTGCCCCTCCTGCCCCTGCTGGACACATCTGTCATCTGGCATCTAAAATTCCTGATTGTCTCCACCTTCGTGACTCAACTTCCCTACTGTGATAAACACCCCTCCTCCAACCTGGGTTTCCAAAACGGGCTGACTATCAGGAATGAAACCATAACATCTGCTTTGATTGGTACCTTCAACCTGATCGGATTCAAGATGTTGCTGTTCTTCACTTGTAAGCGGTTGCTTCCTGAATCTGGCACATTTTAAAGACCATGCAAGGAAATCTCTCCAACAATGTCTCCGACAAAGCTCAATTTCATCATTAAATTTTAGTTATGATACTAGTCATTTTTTATGCAACACGTTACACAAATTGGCTTGTGAGTGAATTTAGCAGACAAAAGGCAAGAGTCTCATTTTGTAGTAAATAACATCAATTCAGTTGTTTACAGAAATCCTGTTGATTAGCTACAGCTGATAAAACCTGCCGGCAACAGTGTCATTTCAGCCGGTGAAATTTCTGCTCTCCTTCTAAAATTGCCAGGTTTTCTAACTTTTCTTCCTTGAAAAAAGAAAATGTAACCCTTGTGTTATCACTCCTGAAAAATAGGATCTTTGGGGGGGGTCTATGCCTTTAAAACATAGCACCAGTATAGAAACAACCGGAAACAAGGAAGAGAGAGAGAGAGAGAGAGAGAGAGAGAGAGAGAGAGAGACACAGACAGACAGACAGACAGACAGACAGACACACACACACACACACACACACACACACACACACACACACACACACATTTGACAAGAAATGTTTTTGAAATAGTAAATCAAGTGTTGTTTATGTCTTTATCCTGTCAGGTGTCCTGTCGCACCTAAACTTTTGGAAACTAAAACATTTTGTCGTAAGCTTTAGGCTCAAGAGTTCCTTTTTTGATGACCAGCTGAACTCTTTAGAAAGGCGACAGCCTTTTTCATTCAGGTTGATTCTGCTGCTTCCAGGGTACAGATCCCTTCACTGTGACTACTGTTACTAGATAGCAGGGAGGGGAGCAGAGAGCTAATTGAAGCCTCCTGTCTCGACGAGGGAAGAAAGAAGTATATTGCGAGTCAAGCCTAAGTTTATGCAAAACATCACATGATGCCCTGAGCAAAACGTAGTAAAACCAAGAAAAAGCAGCAGCATGCAGCCTAATACTCAATGTATTTAGATGGTGAAGACAGCATCCTTAGCAGACTCTTTTTGCCTATTATTAGCAATACAAAGTTACTATGTTTTCCACCTGTTTGACCGTGGGCAGCCATATCTTTAATGCTTACGTGAACATGACAGATATGGATTTGGTTCATCAAACAGTTGGTTTGAATTAGGGATACACAATTAATCGAATATTAATCTTGATCACAATTTTGGCTTCCCACAATCGAATGAACATGATTGACTGCGATACTGACGTTTAAAATGTGTGCTCTGCTCATAGGAAACTCTGCTGCAAATCAAATCAAGCGCTTCCTGAACTAACAGCCACCCACCATGGGGCGCTCGAGATGTTTTTTCTCTTTCACTTTTGAGGAGCTTCCATGCTTTTGCGGGCATTCTGAATCGGCTAGTCCCTCGAAATGGATCCTCATCCGATGTTTGGAAATATTTTGGATTTAGGGTGAGTGATGAAACAATAAGCATGAAACAAATCATATGGAAAGAGTGTATGGGACTTATGTCTGCACCACAACTCAACACAACTAACTTGGTCAACCACCTGAAAAAAACAAAAAAAACAAAACAAAACAAAACTGCAGTCCAATGAATAAATTAAGGCCAAGAAGAATAAAATTGCTAATCTTAAAGTTTTGGTACAATTTTACATATATTTTGGTTCTTGGAGATGCATTATGAATAAGGTCTGGTCTTATTTTGAAGCTGATAATGATTCTTACATTAGCAGGAATGTAGCACAACATGGAAGTAAAAGGCAGTGCTGTTCATTTAAATCTGACAGTGCAATAAAATATTATGTCCCTAAAATCAATGATTAATCGTCATAAATAATCATGATCTCAATATTGATCAAAATAATCAAGATTATTGTTTTAGCCATAATTGTGCAGCCCTAGTTTGAACTCATTTATGAAGAAGAGGGGTGTTTAACCTAACAGCCTGTTTTTCCTATTTGATTAATTTAGTTTTTACCTCGGTTAGCTCCTCTTTCTACATTAAAAAGCAGACAATCTGAATTCTTCGACAACTACCACCAAGCTTTACAGCAAGAAGATATTCTGCCTCTTACTTAAGAGGCAGAAACAACATCATATAAATTGGCACTACCAACTCCATCCATAAGTGGCCTTGTTGTCCAAAGTCCATACCTCACTTAGTTGCTAATATGCCAGTTGTAGCATATACAAGAAAAAACAGCTAAATGTCAGTAGTACAAATTATATTACCTTACAACAATATAACTTTTCAGAGCTGAAATCTTCTTTTACAGATTAGTATGCTGATCTGCCAGTTCAACTTTTGATATCTGACCTGTGGCTCCTTGTGATTTCCCAACCTTACAACCAGTTGCTTCCTCATACAATTATCCTTTCTGAATAACTTGTAGTGTTGGGGGTTGAATTTGATAAGGGTGCTGCTGCCGGGGTATGGTGTATACGTGAGGGAGAAGAGTGACCCCTCCATACAGCTCTGGCATCCCAGGAATGTGTGGTGTGCCCAGCACTAATCGCACAACCTTGCTGACTGAGTAACCGCATGCAAAATCTCTTTTCCACATATGAAAGTCTGAAGCGTAATACACACATACATATATCTGCCAGCTGAGAGAAAGGGAAGAGGGAGGAAAAACATGGAAGACCAGTGGATGAAGAGAAATGACTTGTTCAATAAAAAGTGGGGTCAGGGAGCGGAGATAGCAACTTAATTAACTCTCAGACAGACAATATCCTCTTTCCTCCTTCAGTCTGCCCAGACAGTGCAGGGCTGAGACACACAACCCTGTTTCTGCTTCACAGGTGAAAAATGAAAGTTCGACATGTTCGAGGTAAACTGGAATTGGTTAAACGTACCGGAACATACCCACTGCAATATCACTCATAGAGAATCGGCATGGACACAAGCTGGTCGCGATGTTTCATGATAGCTGATAGAAAGATAAGAAAAGCCAATGTTACCAGAACCAGGCTGCCTCCTGGAATTGTCAATAAACCGTGGAGCGAGCTTAGAGGGTCTTAGCAAAGAAACACCCTGATGTAAAATGAGCTTGGTTTGGTTACGAGACCTGCGGCTTTTTAATTATTCAAAAAGTTTCACAAATGACTCGCCACCGCCTTGTACCTCGGTTGAAAACAACAAGTTTTACACCTGACTGTACGGTATTCTCCACATAACACACACACAGACACAGACACACACACACACACACACACACACACACACACACACACACACACACACACACAGAGACAGACACAGACACAGACACACACACACACACACACACATAGACACACACACAGACACACACACAGACAGACAGACAGACACACACACACACAGACACACAGATACAAACAGACAGACACACAAAAGCACCAGACCAGACAGAAGACGGTCTGTGATCTCCACAACCCCAGTCTGGTCAGACCTGAAAGCAGCTAACGTTAGCCACTGTTAGCAGCTAAATGGGGAGCAGAGACGCGCCACAAGCTAGTGCACAACACGACTTAACTACGATATTCAGATCAAAATGTGCTCACTTACCCTGAAACTCCGAGGAAAACTTTTTCTGCTGGCACCGCGGTGTGGAAACAAACTTTATTTGGTCCAAAAGAGCAGAAGCGGGCCAACTTTGAGCAAACTGTGTGACATTAGCCGAAGTCTCACTTTCCCGACGCCATGTTGAACAGGGGAAAATAGTACATCCGGGAAACTGCAGCCAAGCACCATGGCAACCGAGTCTGCGACGGGCCACTGTGGAGACTGTGAGGGTGTAATAATGAGAATAATATAGAAAGTATTATCACTACTTTTTTTATTTACAACAAAGAGGTACACAATACAAAAGCATATGCAAACTTTGTACAAGCAAAGCATTTAAAGCCTTTTTTGTTCTTCACATCTTTAATTAAGGTGTTGAGTTCAACAATAAAACGATGAAAGCAGGTTTTGGAGCCAGCCCGTTTAGATCTGTGGATATGAAATTTACCAGTAATGATCAGATGAAATGTGTAGGGAATATTCGCTTCCACAAAATACAACACATCAGATACGTCAGTCTGGACATTAGTTCCCTTCCTACTGACACAACTCAAACAAGAGTAACCACAGTGAAAAAACAAATGAAAAGGCTTTTCTCTATCTGAATTACAAAAATCACAAGCATAGTCTATATTTAGCCTAAATCTTCCCAACAGGCTATATATGATGTAAAACCTCAAAGAATACTTCTTGACTTTATTACTAACTCACTACTTATGCTGGATACAGCACGACTTTTTCCACTGTACGTAGTTCAAAGCATTTCTGATGTGTCTGTTATTGTACAGTTTATTCCGAATATGAGTATCTCAAACGAAAATGTGCGTAGACCTAACCATATTAGTCTCTGTGAGATTACAGTTCCTTAAAACCTGGAGAACCAGTGGGAATTGCATTAAAAATAATCGAATATTCTTTAGGTGAGTATGGTATGGCAAATTTTTGAAGGAATTCTGAGTTTGTCAGTAACACCTAATTTTTGTTTCTATCATCAAACAATGAGTGATAAAATATTGATTTGTTTTTTGTATAATATATCCTTATTTGTCCGAATAAAGTATCTGTGTGGACGGAAATTGTGTTTGTATACCACAGTCCAGGCTAAAAGAGCTTGTCTGTGAAAGCCGGCCGATGTGATCGGGATTTTATCCACAGAAAAATTACATTTCAACAAAAAAATCAATGCCAACAGTAAAATGAAATACATATGGGGGAAACATTCCACTTTTAAGATTTTGATTCTTTTCATAGAAATTCCATAATCCACTTTATCTCAAAAGGGTTATTCAAGGTATTCAAATCCCAAACTTCAAGACTACTGCCTGGAATAATAAAATAAGGTCACACCCCCATGTTCCATAACTCCCCATTACATTTCTTGTCTTGATAGATCTAAGGGGCTACTACATTATTGTAGTGTACCAATGAAAAAGGATTCGGCAAGGCATGTACCAACAGACATCGCTGATTTTAAATGGAAAATTGTAAATGCAGTACGTAGTATGTAAAATATGTAGCACTGAAATGTTCTCAAAAGGTGTTTTTCCAGGTTTTTGTTCCCACTACACACAGCATTGTTATTAACATGTCTATCAACACTACACTCAAGAATCAAACTTGGAACGAACTTACAAACATATAACATAAACGCACACACTGAGCCTACAACACGGCTAGATTCAATATTTCGTATGAAATTGGAAAAAAGAAATCTCTCGGCATTGAAATCTGAGCGTGATCATCAGGCTTTAACTGTGAGGGCAGTGGGTAATAGGGAGTTTAAAAGGGATCAGAGGCCAGTGTACGCCCGAGGATCTTTTCCATGTAATCAATTTGTTTTTAGGTCCCATGAGAGATTGACCCCACCCTACCCCCTCCCACATGCACTCACAGAGCTAATCTGCAGCACGGTGCGAGCAAAACTGAAACATTTTAAACTACTTTGCTTAGTTTCTTGTCATGCACTACATGAGAACAGAACAGAAACAGGTAGAACACCATGAGCGACCGCCTGTTGGCATCCAGCTGAAATTACACCAGAAGACCGGGCACTAGATGACAGTAAGATAGAGAAAGGGATGGAGGAGCGAGGTATGAGAAAACACGGAAAAGGTCTCCAAATCTGACAACTGCCAGTGATGCACGCTAACGTTTTGTGATTGTTTAAGTGCATACAATATGTTCTGTCTCTGTCTTGTCCAAAATACTTCAAAATAGGATCTGTCATAGCAGATCACGTTGGAAGTTTCAGCCTGTAGAACACCGAGCAGCAAAGAGAGAAAAGGGTTTCTGCCTAAACAAACAAGTGAAGCTCTGTTACACTCTCCGGTTATCTTTGTCTTTCTTTGTGTTCAATTCAAATACACCAAAGCCAAACACACATTTTGTCACATGGACATTAATAATAAGGACCAAACCGGGATCAGCTGGGACAAAAACATGACTGTGAGCTCCTCCAGGCCAGGCTGCCAAGCTCCATTAGCAGAGAGCAGAAGAGTGGGGGTGAACAGGAGGGACACTGAGGGACGCACTGTCCTGAGCCAGGCCTCTGAGAATGAGCGTTTGGAAGCAGTTTGACTGCTGGTCTCACACTGCAACGTGGAGCAATTCCTCCTGCAGGGGCTGAGGAAGAGCAGAGAGAAAGTGGACAGAGAGATGCAGGAGAGGCCCCCTGAGGCTGCGGACAAGAGATGAAGGGCTCAGGGTCAGTTTAGAGCAACTACTGGGTCTGTGAAACCAGACAGTGGACAGCAGTCGCTCCCTGAATGTGTCCTGTGTGCGAGCACAGTGGCTGACCTGCTTTGGGCCGAGCATGTTGTGTGCAATCCCTACGTCTCTGACCCTGAGGGTAGAACAGGCAAGGGACAGAGAGAGTGGCCAAGTGGGAATCATACCACCTCTCCTCCAGCCGTCATCCCAAAAATCTCTGCTGCTCTGCCAGGTTGAGGTCGGGGGGGGGCCTGCAACAGCATCAGGAAGCCATGGCGTCAAGCAGCACCCTGACGCTCGACTCTGCTGCCGAGTCGAAACAGCCTGGAGGAGGCGGCCAGTCCCTGATAAACCCAAAGACTCAACCTAGAAATCTTCCAGAGATTTCTGGAGGTGGTGGACCCTCAGACAACTGCTGCTCCATGCTGGATCGGGACATCCTCACCTCGTGGCCGGTGACCACCTGCACAGTTGTCAGTCTGCTGTTCAACCTGTGCACCCTTTCTTCACGCCCAGCTCCTCGATGCTCAGGAACAGATGTTTCCTGGACGATGGAGAGGACAGAGGAGATGAGAGACCTTTCTTTGAGACCAGACTAAAAACTTTAGAACTTCCTGCCTCTGATACAAGTCAGATAGTCAGAAAGAATAACAGAGATGAAGACACACCACCAGGCTCCTGGAACATGTTCGGGGCTCTCTGTTGCCTCACCGCTCCTGGACTGAGACTCCACTTCGGGAAGGAATTAGACTCCGACCTGCAGGAGCTATTGGCTGAGGACGAAGATGATGGTGGTGGCGAGGCTACTGACACAGACTGAGACCGGGAGTAATAAGCAAATTGTGGTTTTCTTTAATTGTTTCAGAGCAGTTTTATTCAGTATAAAGTCTGTAGAAAGCACAAATCCGACAGACTTAAGGAGAAATGGAATCCGGGAATCTCTGAAAAACCTTTCACTTTACTGGGTGAGTATTGTTACTGTTAATGCCTCATGTTAGTGGGTAAAAACAACCCAATGGCGACTCCCTTCCCTGCTTTCCTTTGGCTTTTGTAGGTCAGCAGGACAGCTGTAACTTTATTGACTGCTTGGCGGTTGACTCAGTCAGTACGGTGTGATTTCAGACTGAAGTGTCAGACAGCTCGGGGCACAGAGATCCTCACTCCCGCCGCTTGTTTTGTTTTACAAATCAGACAGACGGGCAGACAGTGGTAGAGTGTAACTAAGTACATTTAGAGAGGTACTGCGCTTAAGTTTCAATTTAATGCCACTTCATGATCGTACTCCACTACACTTCAGAGGGAAAGATTGTACTTTTTACTCCACTACATTTATTTGACAGCTTTAAGCCTATTTATTTTTTGCAAATTAAGATTTTACAAACAAAACATGTGAAGGAGGTTATAAAATTTCATGCACTGTTTGTACACTATTAATACATCAGTAATAATGAGCCAGTAATGTATAACGCTCTAACACTCACAGGAGTACTTTTTATACATTGAGTACATTTTGCTACTAATACTTACAAACTTTTACACAAGTGACATTTTCAATGCAGGATTTTTACTTGTAATGGAGTTTTGTTTTTTTTTAATGTTGCTGCTTTTACACAAGTAAAGGATCTGAATACTTCCTCCACCACTGACTGAAGCAAGGCAATTATGAAAAGACACAAAACACATCTGCGGTGTAACTGATGTTTTGTTTTATTTATCACTAAACACTTGTTACGTATTTGAACAAACCAAAAGTTATTATAAAACACAATTTTTTTTAAATCTAAAGGTAACACTTGGCACGGAGAGCCAAATACCACCTGACCCTGATAATCAGTGTGTAATCCTCAGGCAACGTCAACACACTTAAACCCAGACGTGTACATTTCTGCTGCTTAAAACTATCACTATGTGGATCATGTGACCTGATGTTTGATTTTTTTAACGTCTCTGTTAAAGGCAGAATTTCAATCCAACGTTCTCAGTGCAGATTTGATCCTGTATAACACTGGCCTCTAGTGAACAAATGCACATACTGCTCGGCAGAGCCGCGTCCCGCAGGAGAACAAAGAGAGGTTCAAGTCTGCCCAAAAAGAAGAGAGTTGTTGCAGCTTTATCTGCTCTAACGACCAGGAGATTCCCAATGAATGACTCTGCGTGAATGAACGAATTGTTTGTAGTTTTGTGTCCGGTCCTTTATTGAATTATTCGGCCGATCAATCAAAAAACATTCCGATATGTTTACCCACCGGCATCCAACAGCACAATATATACTGACTTAATACAAATATCAGCAGCTTACACATAATGTCCCAGGAGATATCCAACAACAGAAAAGGAAATGAATACATGTGCACAGCCCCACTGAAATAATACAGAAACTTAGACAAACAAAATCTATGTTGCATGTCTATGATGCTCCGGTTCATGTCAGTTAACACCATTGGTTAACACACACGTGTCTGATTCTTTTTGGGACTGTATTCCATATCAGGTAAAGTATGAGGATTTCATCCATCCTCCTGTTCTATGCTTTAAAGGCATCGTCTGGTAGGTATTCAGTTAAAATGCCATCCTAAGTTTGGACCAAATCTAAATCTGGAGCTTGAACACGGAGCGATTTCTTTGATACAAATTTCTACATACATGTCTCTTGATATTTTTCACATTTAAAATCCTTCTAAATTAAACAAGTCTTCTACCCATTTTTGTGTAGATTTATCCCGACATGGTAGTTGAACTCTTCCACTTCCACATTTCTTTTTTTGGAGATAAGTTTTTGGAACTGAAGACTATTTTATGACTATTCCAATCACACTTTTCTCTCCTCACTGATACTAAACCTACCTTTAAACGAGGTTCTTTGGTGAAAACTTTAACCATTTTTGGATTTTAGTCGTAGTATAAGTGTATTAATTAACATGAAGAAGTTATTTTAAAATCTAATAATCTGCCAAGCACCTTAGGACAAATAACTGGTGCTAATTTTAAAATGGTAACTAATTTTGAAACGATACGTTTGTACATTTTCCAATAAAGGTCAGACACTGAGATGAGGGTAATGACTGAGTATATTACAACGAGTTTATTAAAATGAACAGAGTTTTAGTGCACATACTACCTGCTGTTGAGAACATAAAAATGTGTCTATTTCTACATGTTATATTATGAAATTAAGTTTTTTATTCTCAAAACAAGTTTATAAAAAATGGAGAATGAACCATTCAAATGATCAAACAACTTCATGATTTAAAAAAAAGGTGTGTGTTCGTGTGAGTTTTTTGGGCTTCATTTCATCTAATCCTGCAGTGGAATCAAATCTGCTGAATCCCAGGTATCACTGACCCTTTCTTGTCACCCTGCAAATTCAGATCAATGTGACCTGGATGTGCTGAATCTGCTGATTCCTTCTGCAAGTTTCTTTCCAGCCTTTATTTATCCAGGGAGATGTTTTGATGGGCATTCTTCCTCTTTTCCAGCTTTCCTCCCCTGTCGTGTTTACTTTACTGCACCCACTATGTTTCCTGTGTATATTTATATTTCACTCACTGATGCCCTGTGTTTTCTGCCTGTTCATGATATTTTCTTTGTTTTTCTCAATGTGGAAAGTTTTTTGTGTGGCTGAACATAGTTTCTCTACTTCTAGAGCTGTTATTGTAGATATGAATTTGTTTGGATATGTACTGCCTGGTTGAATAAAGGTCATGTTAAAGGTCAAAGGTGGAGCAGTCGGAGGCAGAAAACTGTGAAACGGCTGGCTGAATCTTGATCTCCACTTTCTTGTGTTGCTTTGAATAGAAGAAGTGGAGAGAAACAGGGAAAAAAAAAAAAAAACGTAAAGGAACTTGCATGGCTGAGGTTACAGGTTTGTGCTGAAAATGTGAAACTGTGAAAGCATCCTACATGGAAAGTAGGAGGAAATGAAAACCGTATTTTTCACAGCATGTATTCACAGCCATATAACTATGCAACATGTTGAGTATTTAGAACCAATGAAAACATGTAGTAATATTGTGGTTGGTGCAGTTTAAAGTGTGTTACACATTTCCAACAGATGAATTTGGCAAACATGGCGAGTCTAAGGCATCTAATTTACTGCTGGCCAGATGCTCGTCGCTCTCGTAACCTTTCGCTGATAAAATGCGTGTTTGCGTAAAAATCTGTCCTTTTGCAGCTTAATGCCTGAAGGTGACCGAGCTCCTGGCTCTGAACCAACCTGCCCGAGGAAAAAACATCGTCATCATCCTTCAAAACGTCCGTCCTAACACCCTGGCTCTGGTTTTAACTGCCTAAAGGCTCTCCGCCTTATTAACAAAAAAAGGGGAAAAAAAAAGGGAATTATTTTCTGTTTTGCAGTTAGAACTCAGATGGGTTCCCGCATTTCCCCCCGAGTGAGACTCACTTTCTTTCTCTACAGCGAATGTGTTAATTCCAGACCATGCTTACGTTGGAACACACGGACTGGACCTGACATTTAGTGCGGTTGACAAGAGAGTCTGCTGCTCCGATATTACCAGTTGCCACCAATGTGCTATTTTCAAGGAACCGGGACGTGACTTATTAGATTGATTAATTTACATTTCACGATTTCCCCCAGGACTAATCAGGTGGATCTGGTCAAGCTGCCTTAAACAACTCCCAGTAAGCAGTGATTTGCTGATTTGCAGGTTTAATGATGTCTAGGTTCAAACTGGGCAAACCACAGGTTAAAATAGACTGTCATACAAAAGCCACATCCGCTTTAGTGTCCCATAATCTTCTAGATAATGCTTCGTCACCAGATGAACTCATTCCTGTACTTTTACCATGAATAAACCAACTCTGTGTCGCTGGTGAGAAACCATCATTTCTGCTACCACACGGGCCCCCCCTTCAGGTCCAGGGTTGAAGCCCACCCGACCCTTCTCCTCTGAGTCTCCCTTAGCTCTGACTCCACCTCAGCTGCTTTCACACAGACAAAAATCCTGAGGTCGATCGTGAAAAGGCCTCCGAACCCGCTGCTTTGTGTTCCAGGGCCTCCCACAGCTGAGTGACCTCAAACCTCCTGCCTTGCAGCAGTCTGAGGGCACCCAGAGGCTAAAGAAGTGGGAGCCGTCCCCTTGGCCAATATAACCCTTACTAGCCTCTACATATGAGGAATGAAAAAGGTACATATCCACAAGTCAGGCTTGGGGCAGAAATGTAAGGCCTGCGTAAAGATTTACAGAACACCTGAGAATTCTTTTATGAATAAAAGTCAGGATTTTGATTTCTTGTGCCCTGAGATAGTATAGAGGCTTCAGCTTTAGAAATAACAGAAAAAGGGGGGCATTTTTATGAGTGCAGGATCACATACCACAGTTAGATGTTTCCTGACTGTTGGATATTTCACTTTTCAGATTCTGCTTCCTGTGAAATGCTCTTAAAGTTAAAGTCACTCAACCCAAGGTTTTCGTTAAGTCCCAGAGTTACAGAGAAATGACTGATGACAGCAGCCAGATATCGTCTGTCAGCATGATAACAGAAACGGCGACGTCGCCTCTTAAAGCCAAACTTCACTTCTGATGACCTGCATTTTAATTCCTAAAAGTGATTATTCCTCATTTCTTTGGTCGAACATTTCAGGCTTAAAGACCGAATAGCTAAATTAAGTCGACATGGAAAAGAATGGCAACAAACGGATGATGTTAGTTATTTATTATTGATGTTTTATATCCAAGGTTTCTAAATCCCAGGCAGATCGAAATCAGATTCATAAAAGACTAACAAATGACGACGGCGCAACAAGGGCCTAAACCTTTTTGAGAAAGGACCACCACTTTTGGCATTTGTACCTACTTGGTACAGATTCTGTCAACACAGACCAGCTATCGAATCATTTAGCTCCTTTATGGTTGATTTAAATTCACAAGACATACAGTTTCAATCTTTTGAAAGTGGATGTGTCAGATGAGCTAAACACACTTTTTCAGTTGTTTTCTGCCTTTTTGAGCGCATAATGGTGTAATTCATCAGAGCTAGAAATTATCTTAATTGCTTCTCCCCACTAATAAATCACCTGACCGCCTACTCTTCCTCCCATCAGCAAGATTACGTCACTTCAGCTGAAGATGCTGTTTTTTTGTGGATCAATCTGGAGGCAGTGCTCTGCACGAGACACGTCTTGGAGTTCATTTAATCAATTTCTCTTGGACTAAGCTACATTTATTTTGAAAATATCATGACGTGTACAGTTCCTATTCTGAGTAACACTGGATTAAAATCATCATAAATGAATAATGATGAGACCTAGAAGTCGGATTTGTAATTTCAGTTTTCTTATTCCTTCCACCCGTCCTGCTCCTTTTGGACCCACAGAGAGAGAGAGAGAACGAAACCCTGAATCCAGTGACTGAATACGAGGCGCAAACAGCTCCCGATGGCTCAAGCTGCAGCAGAACGTTTGTTGTTTGTTGCTGCTGCAGTCCGGACAGGAAGGCGAGCTCTGCTGAGTCACACAAGGCTCGTCTTCAGGTCATGGCTGCTGCAGCCTGTGAAGAAGAGCGACTGCTGACAACTTCAGCTGCTGATTTAAGAGGCACAGTGACTCTCACACACGTAAACACACACAGGTTTCTGCTATGGTATTACAAATAATACATAAACTCCCTGGAGCACGCTCTTGGGAGATTATGTGCGTGTGTGCTTGTGTGTGTGTGTGTACATGTTTTTGTTACCTCTTTGGGACCTTTTCAGCTATAAATACCAACCTTGTCGCGACCAGTAGTCTTCATGGCGACCAAAGTCTGGTCCTAATGAGGCAAAACGTCATTTCTGAGGTTTGGGGCAAGGTGTGAGTCGAGGTTATGGTTTAGCATGAGTTGGTTGTGGACAAGGTGAGGGTTAGGGTTAGGCTGTCCGCAATGAATGGAAGTCGGTGCAACGTCCTATCGAGGAAAGCTGCACGCTCTTTTACATGCCAATGTAAAGCATTGTAAAATTCCAACAAGGAGGTTACGTTTTCTGTCCATAGTGAGTTTGTTAGCAGAAAAAGCTTTCAGCTAAATTAGGGGTCGTCCCTGATGCGACAACGTGGACATGAGCTCCCCTGATTCGACCACACGGCCAGTTGCTTTACTTGAACATTCGACCGAACGGCGGATGTCGCCACTGGGAGTCGGAGTCTGGGGTTATGCAGTGGTGGGCAACAACTTTGCTGCCGCATTTGATCCAGACACACATGAAAGGAAAAGGATTGCGCTTCTTCAAGTCTGTCTTAAAACAGTAGTCAGATGGCCATATCAACATGGTAACGGGTTCTGGCTTGGGGGAATCATTCCTCCTGGTCAGACTGGACATTAAAGAGGTCCCTTCTTAGTGCGATACCAACGTAAGTGATGGGGGACAAAGTCCAAATGTGCAAACATGTATGGAGAAGATTATGTGAAGTTAATATTTGGTTTCAGCTGTGAGTTAGACAAATCCGGTGGGTGTCTTCCAAAGCTACAGCTCTTTTTTGCGTGAAATCCACCTTTACTGTCCCTCAACCATAGCTCAGCAGGGAATGTAGATTTGTAGAGAATGAGGAGTGTGGATTTTGTTCCCCATCTTACATTGGAAAACATACTATAAGGGGGTGAACAGGAGGAATGATTACAGCAAACAAAGTCTGTTTCAATATACATGTCGACATGAGCAATGTTTTAAGACCGACTCATCATTAACATGACGCATTTCGAGGACTGTCAGAGACGTGTGCTCTCTGATCATGGCTCTATTGTTTTGGTGCAATATTAGATTTACTTTCAGAGCATGAATGATCTTTCCCACTATCACACCTGCAAGCTGCCCAGTACGATCACAGTCTCTTATCTGCTGTGCCCACCGAGCGGCCACACAACAGCATCGCTGTTTTGATTGCAGGGCCTTTGGATCGAACTGTGTCCGTGTTACCGTGTCTCAACTGCAGTGCCGTGTCTGCCTCATGTACAGTATGTGCATGATAGTACGTGTTAAGTTCGTGTCGATATTTGCATTTTAACTGTGTTTCACTCTGTATCTGTATCGATTAGTCTCAGAAATCTCACATTTATAAACCATCAGGGCTACAAACAATGTAACAAAAAAAAAAACAAATGTAAAAATCGTTATTTTAAACAGCGCATCACTGTGCATCAGAAGAACTTAATATCATTACCATCAATAAATGATAATACTGAAATACTGATCAACCCTATTGAGAGGGAAACATTACATTTTGACCTGATACAAAGAGTTTTAGGAAAAAAATACACAGAAAAAATCTGAAGGATTCATTCCAACATGCTGTGTGTCCGAAAGGTAAAAATCACTGACGGTAACTGCTTATTAAACAGGACATATGACTGCACCCTCTCCTTGTTATCGTACTGTGAGGAATTTCTGGAAGTCCTCCTAATCAGACAAGACTTCACAAACACATTTCAAGTTACCAAAGCGTAATAATGAGTTAAACGGCAGAAAGGCCAGTGGATCTCGAGGGATGAGGAAGCAAGCTCTTTTTGCCGTGGAGCGCGAACGCACTTACAAGTGTTATTTATTGCTGCATTTTACAGAATCCAGCAGCACTGATTTGCACAGAAAGTGGCTGTTGGAAAATGCCACAGAATGACGACACCCACAGCGGAATAAATGCATAGTTTATTATATCGTAACAATAAATTCTCAAGGCTACATCGTAAATAAAACAGTCTAGTAGATTTAGGGACTGTAGAATAAATTATGAACAGGAAGTGAGGTGAACAAACGGTGTCATCGAGAAGAGGTACAAACGTGACATTGCACTGAATATTAACGCTCATTCTGTGAGGTGATGCAGGACAAAAGTTGCTCTAAAAAGGTAAAACTGCTGCAACTACTGAGAGTATACGGAGTGATCGCCTTGCATTTCATACAGCTACGAGCTACCGGAGATCACAATTTAGGCTACTTCTGCTACAGTACAGTATCGCTTTAAGTTCCTCTAGATACCTGAATAAAAACAGCATCCAGCTGTGAAAGGAAGAGAAGGAGGGAAAGTCAGTAATTCCTCTGTGGGCATACGTTAAAAAAAAAGAAATCTCCATTGGTGCAGAACAGCGGCTCTCAGAGTGATGACCTTCAGGGGTTCGTGAAGGGGGTTTCGCGGGGGATGCAGTAGGACCTTTGGGGTTCAGGGATTCCTCTGGGTTCTAAGCACTCTTGAGGTGTTCTAGAGGGGGTTGTAAGGGGGTTCTTCAAGCGTGGTTCCAGAGATGGTTGACCGTGGGACTGCCCGGGAACTTGAGGGGTTCATTGCAAGAGTTCTTGAGAGGTTGCAATTTGGTGTCATAAAGGGTGTTCTTAAGGGTTTTCTAGAGTAAAGAGGGTTCTGGGAGTCCCTATGGGTGTTCCACAGGGAAATCAAAGGTTCTGGGGGATTGAGGAATTTGAAGGATCCTTGAGGGTGGTTCCGGGAAACACTGACTAGGTTTCAAAGGTTATTGAAGTGGCAGAAATTGTACATTTTTAAAATCAAATGGATTATCAGAGTTGAAGCGTGGATGGATTACTGAACAAACCTACTGGGCACAGAGACTCTTGTTGTGGAGTCACAGAACTAAAAATACAAGTGTCCTGATCACATTGTTGCTCCTGATCAAAGTCTTTTCATATTGAGTATCTGCCAATCACGTCCGATCCAATATTTGTTTTTGTTGATTTCTTTCCCTTCATATCACAGCTGCACAACATACTGAGGCTTAGGCAGTTATTTTCGGTATCGATTAATCCAGCATTTATTTATTTATTTGCAATTAATTGTTTAGTCTGAAAAACGTCAGAAAGTATTTATATAAATATGTTCATCGCAAGTTCCCGGAGCCCAAGCTGCGTCTTCAGATGACTTGTTTTGTCCGACCAACAGTAAAAAACTAAAAGATATTCAATTAAGTCTCACATAAAACAGAAAAGCAGCAAATCCGGACATGTGAGAATCTTGAACCGGACAATGTTTGGCAGTTTTGCTTGATAAATGAGTTGGGCAATTTACCGAGTATCAAAATTGCTTTCTGTGGCTACAGCACCATTTCATTCTAGTACAGTAACATCAGAAAACCAATTTAAATCTGTTTGACAGCAGAGTAGCTCCGCTTTAAGAGAACAGAACCAGCATTTCAGGCTCTCTTTGATGGATTCCTGTACTATTTTGTATAGTGTGCTGTAGTATCTAGTAAAACATCTGTACAGAGGAGTTTCAGTGTTGATGTGCTCTGGCACGAAGCTTTAGACAGGAGTCAGACGGCTTCTCATCCTCTCCAACATGAAATAAACACTGAAGTTCAGCATCGCTTAAAAAGTTCTGATTCTGGCGCACCTGCAAAAATGTCACTGAAAGAGCCTGGGTGTCCTGGAAGAGAGGGGGGGGCCTTAACGTGTCTGTGCCCAGGGGGCCCACTGTCCCAGAATCCGCCCACGATTTTAAAAGGATGCTACTGTATGACTTTCAGAGGAACCACTTTTTCATCCCTGAAAACACAGCGAAACGCCCCAAACAGGAAATCAAGAACAAAAAACCCCCTAAATATCCCTTGATGGAGACTTCTGAGACTTACTCTTATTGGACAGGAAAGCCAGACGTGTCCTGTGGGTTTGAGTTGTGTGACAAAAACAATAGTAAAAACACGTGAAAAACGCCTCAGGTCTGGCTGTTTGGGCATTTAAAAAACAAAAAAACAAAAAAACCCCAACAGCAAGAATCGCCCCCTCCCCGTCTTCAGCCTGCATGCGGCACACTGATGCATCCCGGCAGCCCCCCCCCCTGTCCCCGCTCAGCGTCCCAAACTCTGGATGAAGTCATGTCTTCCTGCGCCCCGTCCTCTCCCATCCGCCCCCGCCGCAGCCCCGCGCCAGGTGTGCGCCGTCACCTGCAAGATGTGTGTCGATGCGTGCGTGCGTGAGAGCGTGCGAGCGAGCGAGCGTGCGTGCGTGCGTGCGCGCGCGTGCGGCAGAGTCATCCAAACCTCGGCGCGCACTCGGTGCGGTTCGGCGCCTCGGTGCTGTTGCTGTTGTACTGCGGGTCCGGTGTCCAGAAAAACACGTAGTAAATCACCAGGATGAACGCGGCCACGGACACGCAGAGGAAATAGGCAATCGCCATCGCCACTTTCACCCAAATCTTAGTTGACATGTTGGCGTGTTTGGCCCGCAGCTCGCCGGGATAGCTCGGCCTCCGCTTCATGTCCCCGTTCAGCTTCTCCGCGGTCACGGTGACTTGCCTGCCGGCCGCTTTCATCTTGGCGACGGAGCGGAGACCTTCACCAACGATTTTTGATCCGCTGAGTGTAGAGTGTTCATTTGAGTCCGGACAGCAGAGCCAGCGGACCCCCCTCTCCTCCGATCCGGGTGTAGGACGCAGGCTAGACCGCAGGGCAGCTGCTCGGGTACCGCCGCCGCCCCCGTTGCCGTGTCCGCGGGACGGTGGAGCGCCTCGACCCCTCTGAGTCCTCTGTGCGCACCGAGAAAACTGAACTCAAGGAGGCTTTCCCTGGCATCAGCTGGATGGGACCGCTGTCAAGCCGCTGCCGGGGTAGAGGGCGGCGTTTCCGATGGGCCTTTTCAAAATAAAACGGACGGTACCTGCAAAAACGGGGAAAGAAAACGGGCCCCTGTGCATTGTCAGTCATTAAGATCTGCCTCTGTAACGATGCTACGATAAAAAAAATTCACCGTGCATCAAAATCACAGACAGTCTGGTAGCGGGTAAGCATGGAAAAATTGAGACGTGAGTGACAGGATCAGTGAGGGAATTAACGCTCTGCGTTTAGCTCCTTTCACTGTCACATGAATGAAGTTTTACACAGTAATACCCAGTCGACTAATCTGACAAATCGCATGGGTGGTGTTGGTCTGTTTGCAGTGTTTGTACACCACAAGAGAGTGACTGCAACTTGGCACTTTACAGCCGTTTAACGTGCCGAATTTATGGAAAGCGTAAGGCCTGTTTAACCAAGAAAATTTACCTGAGAAGTGAAATGCCCAACTCAAGAATTTTCCCCCGTGGGAACATCAAGCATAGTGCACTTACATCTAAAGGGACGTAGCCTGTAAAAGCACTGAGGTCACAAGGATTTCTGTCTGCACCTGCACCGTAAATTCACCGTTTTGGACGTGAAGTCTCAGTCACAACAATCACCAAAGATGGAGACACCGTCAACCATCGAAATCCTTCAAAAATCGAAATCTGCCCTGCAACCCAGGTTATTTCCAAATTGGTGTTTTACCTCTGACAGTCTTTCAGTGTAGGTTCGTCGCCTTTTCAGTTTCTGCTGCTTCCTAATGTTGTGTTCATCACTTTAAAGCCTTTATTCTCATAGATGGGTCAGAATTAGCTGCATATTTGTGCAGGTTTTCACGCTCTAATCATTCTTTTAAAGCTCGGTCTAATCGCTCCCAAAGTCTCCTTAAAGCACTTTGAAACTGCCTTGTATGTGATTTGTGCTGCATGAATACATTTGATTCACACTGCCTTAAACTGCATTTGGCCAGAGGTTATTAAATGTTATTTAAATTAAAATGAAGATGAAGAACAGCACTGGTGGTCAATTATTGTGGCGATGGTGGGAAAGCAATCCACTCTTATTCTGAAGGAAAATTCCCCGGGTTTCCGTCGCCGCCCGGCGTGTCTCCGCCTGGCTTGACGCTGCTCCGGACGAGGAGGGGCCGAAAGTACGCAACACCCAACGATTGGGTCATAGTTTGAGAGAAACGTCCCGCAGCAGAAGATGGGAGAGATGCAGGCGCAGAGCCGTGTTCGTCCACAGATGATCCCCGCCTCCGGTTGTCCTCCCCGCGCATTCTGCGCAGCGGCCGGTCGCCGCAGCCCGCACGGGAGACGTCCAGCCCCCCGACACAGCTTCCCGCGGGCGGCAGCCGTAAAACGCAGGCCCCTGCGCCGAGCGGGGATTCGGACCCCCGTTACGTGCTGTAAACGGTGGGTGGGAAGACGACCCACGGGCCGCTCTTCCTCGTGCGATGCAGCGGCCAAGGTCACGCTCATGCGCGAGGCAGGATTCAAACACTGTGGGTATTCGGTGTGTGCATGAGGCAGAATGGTTTTTAAGTCTGCCACACTGCCCGGTGAGCAGGACATGAATTCACGTGTCCTCGTTGTGGGGGATGGATACAGGGCCAGCGGGGTTTTCAGCTCACACACTTTACTGGACCCGATCATCTGCAGTTTGACAAAACGCTGCGAGCCTGAGGCCTTTTTAATCCAACATGGATGAAAATAATGTTCAGAGCCGAGGAGTGCAATCTGTTTGGGGGTTGTTTTTTGTCCCCTGTAAATGTCAAACATCTGACTTGAGACATCAGAGAAAAACATTTATTGGCTAAATGAGAGAAACAAAAACTGATAAAGCAGCAGTGTGCTTTACATTTCACGTGGGTACACATTTTGGAAAGCTGTATAAGCATCTGGGCTCTTTGTCTCTGGCGTGTGAGCTGATGGGGACATTGATTTCATCAATGGCGTAGACCACAGCGCAACGCTACCATTTCAGATTCATGCTCGTCCTACTAATTTTATGAAAACAGCTGCACACCACTCCGGAAAAAGGCAAACCTTGTTAGTTCTCAGAGCGATTTCATGTATCAAACAAGAAGACATTGTAGAAATGGATGTACATTTACATATCTACTGCTTTAAATACAATCTGTCATCGAAGCTCAGAAAAACAAACATCCATATGCAAAAAAGAAAAAAGAAAACAAAATATTCTTTTCATAGCTCACAGGCTACGTTTTGCACAGATACCCAAATGTGGAATGTTCATTTCCATTTAAAAACTGTACATATTGCAGTTCCTCTCACTTCAAAATGCATCACTTCTAGTCCTCCGATACAGAACACAAAAACATTAAAGCTTCCCATTTATCCCTGTGTCTTCAAACGCCACAGACGAGCCGTTACAATTGAAATGATTCAAAGGCCGAGCCGTTCGCAAAAAAAAAAATGCAAAGCACAAACTCAAAAACAAAACCAAACTGAAGCCCTTGGTCTGCTGAGGTATGAGTGAAGGGTTTCATCCCAAAATAAAGGACCTATTACAAAAGAAAAAACACTGCAGCCCAAAGCTCTTTACTCAAGTAGTAATTAATGTTGGTGCACTTTAGACAATTTAATGCAAGTGTTTCGAAATAGAAAATTATCATTATGGCTGTTTAAAAAAATAGATTTTCAAATGTAAAGCAATAACTCACTAATATCTCTAAGTACGTTGGGTTTTTTTTTTTCTTTTCCCCCATATCATTAAACAATTTTGGAATGAAACCCTAGATTCTATTTCAGAGGCAGTGCGTCATCTCGGGGGAGACGGGAAATCTTACCAGAAGGATACGACAGATTTCTCTGTAGAACTGGCCTCTGACGACAGCACGGACCTGTGTCAGCGAAAATACAAAAACGTTTGCTGATGACGACACCGAATTACATCACTGAAACAGCAAATGGACCAACTGCTCTCTGAGAGCGTAACTGGTAGTTTGAGATGGGGAAGAGGTGCGAAGACGATGTTCTGTCAAAGTGCCCTTAAGCAAGAACATCCTACAAATTAATGCTGAGAGCATCAGCCAAAAAAAAAAAAAAAGTTTTTCCTCAAACAGCCAGTCGCTCACTCTGATCCACATTTGACCAACGGGCTCACTCGAGTCAGTTATTCCGCAGCACACACACAGCGGGCCTGCTCAGCTGTCTCTGATGCCTCAACATAACATAAATGACACTTAAAGCATCATGAACTACCTGCAGTGAAGCTTATGTAAACAGTCAGACAGAAGGACTCTTATTTTTGTAAGATGTTCAGTGTGTCAAGATATTTTTAGAAGTATGCTCTGATGATAACTTAAAAAAAAAAAAAAAGTTTCAGGAGATCTGATACAGGGAAAAATAAAAAATAAAAAGTATTTCCATGTACAGTCTTACAAACGGAGTAATTAAAAGCCAGAAAGGAAAACCAAAGAGCTGGGCAGGCTGGAGGGTTGAGTCCCATCACTGAGACCCAAGACTAATGGAGCTGAAATCCCTGCGGCAGAAAAGTCACAGAGGCTTTAAGGCTGAGAGCAACTGCAGATACTGCCGCGAGTTTACAAAAGGCTGTCAGCAAATAATGTCTACATTAAAACTGACTGAGAAAAAGGTGAAGACAATAGCAAGAGTGTTTAGTGGGTGTGTGTCCATTTTCCAGCAGAACGACACTGATTAACAGTCTGATCATTTAGATTCATTTCCAAATGAAGCCGACACTAACAGTCTCGTCAGTCAATTGCCCAACACTGGAGCTTGTCAACTAGCTCATTAGCCATTAGGCAAAACCGGCACAGCAATTAATGTTAGAGGGGAATTCCACCAATTTTACACATCAAAGTTTGCCTGCAGGGTGTGTGTGTGTGTGTGTGGGGGGGGGGGCTGTATAAAGAGTTGTGGAAATCCTTTAGTGTCTCCAGAGGGAGCTGTCTGATAAATTTCCTCAAGTGATGTCACTTGAGTCAGCGTCAGTTTGGGCTGAAGACTCCGAGTGCGAAAACAAAAACACAAACAAAAAAAAAAATCTGGGGTGTGGAGTTAGAAAGAAGCGAGGTTACCGGAGCTCTGCAGCCCGCTCCTCATCTCTGCTCCAGGCTAGTGGCTCGTGGCTACGTTAACCGCTACTAGCCTCCTAATCTCTGACCAAACCGTCAGAGGTCTCAGTTGCATTGTGGGTAACGTAGGCAGCAGGTTTTGACTAGGAAGAATAACGCAAGGACTGAAAAAGACAATATCTCTGGTACCGCTCACTGGTTTTGATCCTTTTTTCAACAACACTGTCCATGGCGAGTGCCATGTCAAAATCGGTGGAGTACTTTATTAACATATAACTCAAAGCAGCAACGAACGCAGGGTTCTAGTAATCAAGCACAGGTCAGACACGTTTACAGCAGGACAAAGGCTGGTAAACTCACCACATGCTAAGGTTAACAAGCTAACAAGCTGGCAATGTTGAGCAACAAAATGAATGCAATCAATCAAAATGAAAGAACGAATTGTTTTTTCCAGCTAAAACCAACACAGACATGAGTCTGTTCTGTTCCTGAGACAGCCGAACGCTATGTTAAAAAAAAACAAAAAAAACCCCCAAAAAACAGACACTGTCGCGGAAAAGATGCGGACCTCCAAAGTAACCATGTTACTGTTATCACCTGTAACACTCCTCACAGCTCAGCGATGGGCCAGATGATTCCAGCTGCCGGGCCAGATGGGGTCAATTCATGAACTCGTGATCTCAGGGGGGGAAACTCGGCTTGTAGCTTCTGTGAGGCGCTGAGGGCGATGGGTAAGTGAATTTTCCTCAGCACGTGTCTCATATTATCCTCTCTGATAACATTTCTACGCAAGTGGTCTTTCGGACAAATTTTCTCAGCACAGAGAAAAAGCCCAGTGCGGGAACAGAACATTTTGAAGCTTTTCAGTGTGGATAACCAGTGACTGACGGATATTTTACTCTCGATACCTTAATATTTAACAGAGTGAGACAAAACATGGCAACCACCCTGAGGTGATCGGACCCACTGATCTAAAAGACTTAAAAACAGCTCAGAGACAGAACAGTGAGGAGACGGTGGTCCATGGTGGCGATGCACAGTCCCTCCTCCTCCTCGTGATGGTTTAAATCTTTTTTTTTCTTTTTTTTTTTGGTTTAGATGTGTGATGGTCACTCCAGTGATGAGTAGTGTGATGTTCTTCCGCCATTTACTCTTCTTTTCATTTCTCCATCCTCCCCAGAAGTTAGTCTGTTCCCAGCAGCTTCAGCCTGTTGATACAAACAGAGGGAGGAAGTGGTGGTGGTTTTGGGGGGGGGGGGGTCACACCAGCTGGCCAAGAATGTGTGTGTGTGTGTGTTTGTGTTTTTCTGTGTCATTGTGCTTGACGCTCTTATCCAAAGCACATCACAGTACCATAAGTGTGCACATTTTTAGAGCAGCCCCGGGGGACAATCTTTTCTGCGACTCCGGCAGCATTATTGCCATCACTCTGCTCGTTCAGCTACTCTGCTGCTGAATGGGAGAAGTAATCGCATGCAGAGCGCCCAATAATCAATACGGAATCATGCAGCTGCAAAAACGGTTCACATACCAAGTGTGTTTCAACACATCAGGATCTTCAAGTCACAAAACAGCATTTTGATCGTACATCCCCAATACGACATGTTCTAGCTGAAACAAGCGTGTGAGGCAAGATATACAGAAAAGGAAGAACTAATCAGAAGTATTTACAGGTTCAATAATACCTCGGGCGTAATCCTCCCATGAAGACATTTCAGTCACTGGGCACAACTAAAGAAAACATGTTTCTTTAGTGAGATGGTGAGATTGCAAATTTAAAGCTAATAGATGTGTGTGTGCCTCCACTGGTTGAAGAACGTGTGGCTTTATGACAAGATCAAAGTAAACGGGTTTTGATATAAAATTAAAATATAATTGGCGCTGAAGAGATTAATTGTGTAATCAAATCGACTGATGGCAGTTTCTTATAACAGATAAATTGTTTACGCCATTCATCGTGCTTAAATGTAAAATATCTGTTGCTTCCAATTTCTCAAGTGCATTTTGCTGCTTTTCTCAGTTTCATGTCTCTGCAAATCCTGAAACCTTTGGGATTTGAACAGTTGGTTGGACAAAAGAAGCTATCACCTTCAGGGATCTGGGAACTTAGCAATTCTTGGTAGGGACCAGCAACTAAAGAGTCTTTGAACTAACACATAGTCTGGCACATAACCATGTGTAAAAACGACGCTTTGTCATTCTTACACTTCAGTTTCCGAACAAATTAAACAAACTTGTTATGACCTGTTAATTACTGAGCTTTACATGTGCTGGTAGGTGGACTCCCTTTTGACAGAGCCGGGCTAGCCGTCTCCACCTCCAGTCTTTGTGCTAACAGACGGGTGGACAAATAAAAGGGAAATCTGAAAAAAGACAGGGAGGAACGGGATGACAGTGCCCCCGTCCATAGCGCACGAGGGGTCACTGAATGGTTTGATGAGTGGGGAAATGATGTGAATCACGTGCTGTGGTCTTCGCAGTTGCCAGATCTCGACCCGGCTGAGGACCTATGGGAGATTTTGGACCGACGCATTAAACAGCGCTCTCAACCGCCATCATCAAAACATCAGATGATTGAAGATCTTTTAGAGGTATGGTGTCCAGAGACTTGGAGAACCAATGCCAAGGAGCCCTGGGGCTGCTCTGGCGGCTCGTGGTGGCCCAACACCTACTAAGAGACTTTTTGTTGGTTTTTCCTTTAATTTGTCACCTGTCTGTAGGTTAACTGGGTGTCGATGGTCGCTCTATATATACACCGCACAGACATGAGAGGGGTACCATCTTTTCATCTAACTCTCAGCAAGAAAGGGAATAAGTGTATTTTCCAAAATGTCAAAAATTAAGTAAAAAAGTTATCGCTAGACTGATCAATAACCTTTCATTTCATGGTGGGTACTATTAAAATAGTTGATCTGCTCAGGTGGTGGACAGTACAGACTCAGGTAAAAGTGAACCTGTAAACTCTGCTGAAAGTGTCTCATGTATCTTTGGGTAAAATTAGTGAAGGATAATTCGTTTTCACTTGATACAAAAATCTAGCATTTTTCACTACGCTGATGTCTTCTGAATTTGTACAGCACTGGCTCAAGGATCACTCGAAGTTTTAGTGTATTTTAATAGGGGTGTTTGCTGGTACTTGAGTGATTCACATCATTCATCTCCATCCAAAGTCAGATACTCCACTGTGGAGCCTCAGAAACATCGCAAGATTTAATTCAATCAGACTTCAAACAATATCTGTTCTATCTGCCCAGTCATCTGTCCGGCAGGCTGCAGCTCATTTCCTCTGAAAAGCCTTTCAAAACCTTAATTGTGCCTCTAATTTCCCTGGTTTCCTGATCTCCACCCTGACACCAAACACACACAATAACACTGCCACACAACTACATCAGCGGATGTGTGTGATTATGCGCATGCACATGCACACGGTCACACACAATGCCCACATGAGCTCATCTAATTTCTGCTGTTTATCACAAATGAGTCATCAGGACAAGTGTAAATGCAATCTGTGGCTTTTTACACCAAAGAACAAAAGGAGCCAACAACAATCTTTCTTTACAATCATAACGGTCATATTCATCGGGCTTTTCCAGGTTATATTGAACATCAAAAATTAAGAATTTAAAAGTGTTGTTGGTAGAGTGTGAGTAAACATGTCAAACATGTCAACCTGTACTGTGCATGTACAGGAACCAGAAGACTCAGCTGGGCCCAGTTTGTTGGGGTAAAGGCCACTTAGACCAGCAACTAATGATAATTTTTTATCATCAATTAATCTCCTGATTATTTTTTTTACTAATTAATTACGATAAAATGTTAAAAAAAAAAAAAAAAAGAGTAAAAATGTCCCATTGCTGTTTCCCAAGGTGAAGTCTTCCAATGTCTGTTTTGTCCTGTTTCAGCTTTACTTGGTACTGCAGCTTTTATAACAAGTCCGAACAACCACACCTTTGTTTTTCTGCTTTGATTATGACTTTTCTTATCTTGTTTTTTTTTTTTTTTTTAAACCTTTTTAACATCCTTTTGACCTTTAAACAACTGAAATTTTAATGGAACGGTCACTGCCTCACAAATTAGGGTCAAATTAGACATATGTCTGAAATGTGTCAACTTCATTTTAATTCTCAATTTTACTGATGAAGATGCAGCAATGAAGAATCACTTGGGGCATTTTTAAAGTGTAAAGAAACTATTTCAGTCATCTTTTGCTTTTTGGATTCTGGCTAAATTGGTTTTCACACGATGGTAAGTTGATCTAGAAATATTTGCGTTTTAAAAACTTAGCTATTATCCAAAGTGAAAGCACCACAGCCAGAGTCTAAGTGGCTGTGGGGAGGGTAGCTAATGACAGGACTTCCCCCAGTTTGTGGTTTATCCACTTAGCTCAATTTTAAGCCACTATATGCACAAAAAAAAAAAAACGACATAAAAGATGACATGGTGATGTATCTCAATGGGCAGGGTGAATGATTTCTATTCCCACCGATCGCTCCCATGCTGAAGATGTACACACTGATGACTCATGGTACCCAGAGGTGCTTTGGATGCAAGTACTCACCAAGTGGCAATATCATATGGCATTATTTTAAGGACGTGTTTGTTTTTGGTTTAATCTACTGCTGCTTCAACCTTTTTGTGGGTTGGCACTGAATGAAGAACAACTTGACAAAAATCACAATCCATTACGTGTTTCCTCAGGGGAGATAAAACACAGTCATGTTCAAACATACAGAGGGGGGGGGGCAGACACACTTTAAGCCAACAGAGCATTTTAAAGTGATCAATAAAGCCTTATAGAGAAACCAGGTAAGGTCAAGTTCTGACTGGAAGGTTATGAGCCAGCCCATCAGAAGCTGAAGAGGAAGCAGACAGAAGGTTGCATTCACGGCAAAAAGGAATTGTCAGAACTAGCAGCCACATCATAGCACAATGTCAAATTTTTTGTCATATTGCACCTATGAGTTTTTACTTTCTGGTCCAGAATCAACCAAACAGAGGTGGTAAAATATGTAATTTATGTACACATGATTTAGAAACAAGACTAAGAGTTTCCAGCGGCTCAGCGAGTCTTTACTTAGGCACAGCGGTACTTGGGGCTAATTGCTCACATTAACATGCTAAAATGTTAACAATGACAACACTATCATTGCAGGTATGTGGTGATAAACCAAAGTAAAGGACAAAATTAAACTTTGACCTGATGATAGCGGTAAAAGGGGTCAACAAAGTTATTAGAATACATTGTCTGGGAATGTCTGAATAAACTTTTGTGCCAAGCCACCAAGTACAAGTTCATACATATTATTGTAAAAGTGAAAATTCTGACTTATGGCAATACATGGAAAGTCAGGGAATCTCAAAAGTGATTTGAATTTATCCTCTTGGGACTTTGGATATCTGTAGAAAATGTCATGGCCATCTATGCAATAGTTTTCAAGATATTTCACACTGAATTACAAATGTCATCCTCATAGTAGCACTAAAGGGAAAAAAATCCGAGGATCACCAAATCAGCAGGGTTGATCCTCTGATAACCATGAATGTCTGTACAAAATTTCACGATTATCCCTTAAATAATTGTGGAGATATTTCAGTCTGGACCAACGTGGTGGACCGAACAGCCGACAGTGTCTTCCCCTAAAGCCACGCTGCTAGCATGGCAAATAACGAAACATCTACAGAGACGAGAGAAGATCCTCTCGTGTTTAACCAGTGGCTGTTGGCTGAAGCATTGATGTGCAACAGATCAATAAAGGGCATCACAAGCACCTCAACTCAAAGAGCAGTGAACTATCGGAGTCATAAACAGCGCAGATTTAATCTCTTGGGATTGTTCGTAAAGACCTGGATACAGGAGGATATTACTATACCTATTAATTAGTGGCATATATCAGCGTAAAACTTGTGATACACAATGATGCAGCAAATTAGCTCTAACTGATGATATTTTAAAAAAAACCCACAATAATTATTTCAGTTTGTTTGGTTGGGCAGTTTAAAAGGAAACACCTGGTTCCCAAGATGCCGTGAATGTACAGAAAACATGATAAACACAGCAAAGGGTCACATCCAACTTTGATTCCTCTTTTTCGCTCCCTTCAGCAGCAGCAAGCTCATCATTTGATTAACAAACTTGCATTAAAACCAGGAAAACTGAAGGAGAGAAAATGAGAAGCTGTACACCAAGGTTTGGCTATGCAGGCAAGCATTCCATGCAGCGCTGAAAGTATTTTCATCACAGCCACAAAAGGATGGGAACAAATAGGAAAAAAAGGTTTTACACGTTGAGGAAGATGAAAAACAGGAGAGGAGGAATAGGGGCATTATACACCACACATTAGAGGAGGTGGAGTTAGTACTTTCAGTCCATCACAGGAGGAGGAAGACAGCCAGGAGGAGTTTCAAACAAGAGATGGGGTCCTGATTGGTTGGAGGGGACATTGACAAAGTGACAGGCAGTGTATAAATATATCTTTGGGTTTGTCATGCCACCAAACAGTTCCCACCATTATTTATTTATATGTGGAAGGAACAAAAAAAAGGAGTGTGTGAGAGAGAGCCACAACACGGAAAACAAAGATGAGGCTATCAAACCAACACCCCCCCCAAAAAAAAAAAAAAAAAAAAAAAGCAAAGCGTGAGAGGATGTTAGAGATGTGAAGGGGACTTTTTAGAGTACGCCACTGTCTCAAAGTCAGTGATTATGACCGCACCTGAGGAGGTCTGCTCTGAGGACTCCACTGTGTCTGCTGTTGGAGCAGCGTTGATCCCAGCGGGCGCTGTGTCGTCTTCCTTCCCTCCCGCTGGTTCGGAGGAGCTCTGGTTAGCCTCCAGGACGGCGGGAGAGGGGGCAGTGTCCAGTTTGTCTGCGGTCGGATAGAGAAAAAAAAAAAAAACAAAAAAAAAAAACACAGAAGAGTGGTCTATTCAATTGATCAATTGATTTTATTGTCCAAGAATTTTTACTATCCAAGAACATTTGTTTATTCAAAATCAAATAAATGGTTATGTTCAGATGGAACAGGGGTAAACAAAAAATAAAACAAAAGGACAAATTTTTGTCCATTTTACGCAGACATTCATGGTCCACAGAGGATGAATCATACTGAGTTTGGTGATCGTCTGACTTTTCCTCTAGCACTACCATGAGATTTACAGTTCTGGCTTTTACTGAAATATCTCAACAACTTTGTCATGGATTGTCATGAAATTTGGTCAACACATTGATGCCCCCTTCAGAATAAACTGTAAGAACTTTAGTGATGCCTTAATTTTTCCACTGGTGCCCAGTCAGGTTCAAATTTTAAGTGTCCATCACTTTAATGACCACATACCTGCAAAACTGACATTCAAGTATTCACTCTCTTCTAGCTCTGTTTCTGGTCTCCAATAACTCCTGAGGGAAATCTCTGGCTCTTTAGCTGCTAAATGCTCCACTGTTTTCACCAGCTAGTGACAAACTGTGTCTGTTTACTGTTTGCTGCTGAAGAGGTGGTGTACAGGCTGATTTTAGAGCTTTTTAGCTGAAAACAGCTGTACTTGAAAGAACGACTATGAAAGCGGTAAGAATGAATCAAAATGGTAAAGTTGTGGTCCAGACAGATAAACAATGAGCTGAAACTCACTTTAAGGCTCTGTGAAGCCGAGGGGAGCAGCGGATTCAGGTGATAATTCTCTAAGTTTAATCACTGCAAGTGACACCTTTCACATTGTCACATTGTTTTCACATCATCATTTGATACACTGTCTTTTTAATAAAAAATATTATAGCCTTTTTAACATTAGCATGTTAACATTGTCATTGTGAGCATGCTAACATGATGATATCGGCATTTAGCTCAAAGCACCACTGTACAAGCTCTCAGTTTTGTTTTGGTTGTTTTTTTTCAAGTTTTTATTACCTTGCAATGGCTCAACAGGTGTATCCCGGTCCATCGTCACAGCAGCCTCACTGACCTCAGAGGGGGCTGGGACAGAAACATCAGAGGGGCTGGCGTTAGATGGTGGTGCAGCGGGGGAGTCTGTGGGGACGGACTCTGGTTCTGACACTATCAGAGTCTGCTGGGTTTTAGCCTTTTCTGGAGAGGAAACTGCTATGGCTGAGCAGGGAAGACAAAGAGGGAAAGGGACAGAGGGGGTGAAAGGGAGAAGACATTAAAAGCAGTTGAGCAGAGAACACGAGACAAGACAGAAAATCGTAGGTTCATGGTTTAAGGTCTTTATTTGTCAAATGAAAAAAAAAGGTACAAACGTGGGAATCTGCCGGCAATGAAATGCTTGAGCTTCAAGATCTCCCAACAGCTCTTAGCACCATTTTGTCTCTTTGTATTTGATTTGCGTTAGTTGGACTTCATTAGTTGCCCCCTCCCTTGAATCTTTTACCTGTCCTGTACAATCTCTGACAATGTTTGCTTTTCTTGTCTTTTCTGTCTAAGGGTCAAACGTTCATAATTAGGCGACCAACTCTGTAAAATGGTCATCATTTCCTCTACACAATTTTAAAAAAAGTTTCAACCAGAGATTTGGAAAAAGTGTTAAAGACAGAAAATATGAGTAAACTTGTGGCAGCAGCGTTGGCAGTGTTGTGATTTGAGATTGACAGCCAAGGATCAGAGATTAGAGCCAGTTTAATAAATGGAGAAAAAAGCCAATGCTCACACATTGATATGTAATTACAACGTTTGGACAAAACCTATGGTTCAGCCTGATAAGCCATTCAGCCATTAGAAAAATCTGATACACACTGTTGTATTATAATTGTAGTGTTTGTGTTACCTTTGCACTTTTATATTTACATTGCAGGAAGTCCAGTAAAACTGAAAAAGAAAAAGACTCCTCCTCTGCACTTAAGATGGATCTCAAACCTCTAACACACACAATAGTAATGCCCTTTGCTGTGCTGACACACTCAACCTGCCATCTTTTAGGTGCCTCTAAAGCTTCATGCTGACCCAGCAAAATGGTATTACGTCCTTTCTTAACGGCACTCTACAAATACTATGTGTGAAGAGGGAAAGTCTGAAACATACTGCATTTTTAACACTGCTTTGAACTAATTCATTTTCTAATTTTAACTGGATGTCCCCAGTGACATTAATTCATCTTAATACTGCTGTGAAATGTATTAAAATCAGAGCGGTACAACACAATATAGAGCAGCCTCAACTCACAACACTAAAAACACAGAAGAATATCACTGTAATAATTTAATATTATGGCTCAGGTGTCGGATAAGTATCTTACCTGCATCTTCCTCCTTTTGTGGCTCAGCAGGTTCACTGGAGATGGCAGCTTGGCTCTCTGTGTCCTGGACCTGCTCCGGGACCTGCTCCGGGACCTGCTCCGGGACCTGCTCCGGGACCTGCTCCTGCTCCGGGACCTGCTCCTGCTCCGGGACCTGCTCCGGGACCTGCTCCTGGACCTGGACCTGCTCCTGGACCTGCTCCTGGACCTGCTCCTTCCTCTGGGGGGGACTGGCCTCAGCGCTGGGGGGTTTCAGGGGACTCTCTCCTCCCATGCTGCTCCGGGGTGACAGCATCTCCATCTCCTCCCCCCAGTCTGACACAGGCTGGTGGCCATCCAGTGGGGAGAAGGGGCTGAGTGGCTTGCCTCCCTCTGGTGACTCGTGAGCTGCTGCTGGGGGGGGGATGTGGACCTTCGGCCTGGGAGTCCGCTGCTCCCTGGGGCTTTCTGCTGATGTTGGTCGAGAACGAGGCGTGGGAGATGTAGGGGAGTCTTCTTTGCTCTTGGCAGGCTTGTCTTTCCCAGCGTCTTTCTTCTCATCGGCCCTGGAGCTATGTTCTGAGTTGATCCCTTCCTCCACTGCTTCCTCGTCGTCCTCTCCATCACTGGCATCCTCCCATTCGTCGTCATCATCCTCTCCATCTCCATTCTTCTCCTCCGCCTGAGAAAAGATGGAAGGAGGGGATTACTGGGAAATTAAATGAAAAGAGTTTGCAATCTTAAACCTGCAATAACTGTTTATAAAGTGAACCAAACACATAACAGTTCCCTATTTACTCATTCAGCGTTTAGGGAAGGTAATATTCACTCTCCTTTTAGCTTTCAGGTTTGGTCTCTACCAACTGAAGGATGAATGCTCCACTTTGTTCACCAGCTAGTCGCTAACTTTGCCTGTTTGTTGGTCTAAAAATCAGTGGTGTTGAGACTGAACCAACACATTCAAGATGCAGGGCAGGAAGACCAAAACAATGAGCTGAAAGACACTGAAATGCTCCATAGAGCTGAGGAGAACTGATTGTTTTAAAGTTAAATATTATAGCTATTTTTTGTTTGTCTATCACCTGCTGTAAAGCTATTGTTATGAAATACTGATTGATTGTTTCCTTCAGTAAGCCATGTCTGTACATTCGGTATCCGTGCTCTGGATGACTGAACTGAACTGGCCATGAAACTATTTTTTTTTTCCCCAGAATTCCTAATCAATTTTCACCGAGACACACACCGTAAAGAAATCATATCAAACACTAACATGTCCTGTTTAGTCTCCTGCCTGGCTCTGACTCCAGCTGCCACCACTTGTTGTACGTTAACTGTGAGGTACTTTGCTTGCATTATTAATCCAGATGGAGCCCCTCTACCTTCTCTGCTGCGGGAGGTTTGGGTTTTTCGTCCTCGTTCTCCTTCTCCTTCTTTTTTGTCTTCTCCTCTCTCTTTGTCTTGTCCTCCTTTTCCTTCTCCTCCTCTTCTTCTTTCTCTCCTTCCCAGCGGTTGTCATGCATGCTGTCAAAGGCATCCAGATATGAAACATAATGGTATGTTCTCATAACGTTACAAAATAAATCCCTTGATTTTTTAAAAACGCTGTATATACCAAACAATCAACTGAAAGAGGAGAACTGAGACTCGTGTACCATGTGAAGGTTATTTGTCATTATTTTCTGACAATTTACAGACTAAAGAATAATTAAATAATTGAAAAAATACCAAATCAATAATTGAAAATAATAATTAGTTGCCTTATTGAACACCACTACTGTACTACTCCTATAAAGGTTGGCTGGCCATCTTTCAAAGTGATTAAAAAAAAATAAAGAACACCTTCAACATCCTGTCAGTCCTACAGTAGACTTAGCTGAGGATGAACCGAGAATCTTTGGACACATGGTAGAGGAGAGACTGTGTTGGTGTCTGTATGAAGTCAGATTTACCTGTAGCTCGGTTTCTGTCCTCGGCCCTTCCCTCTGCTCCGGTCCCCTCGGGGCCCCTGGGTCCTGCCCTGGGACAGGAAGTCGCCAAATGTGGGAGCTTTAGGCGGCCGCTTAGTGTCATCTGGAGGAGATATTAATGTTGAGTGTACAGTTGTTTTGTAATACTTTATCAGCAGGTAGTGTGAATCAGAGAGGAGAGGGACTGAAAGAGGAGAAAATGGGTGATGGACGGGTGTTTGTCATTGTCACAGCTGCTGCTCAAATGACCCCCGTCATTTACCCTGCAGCAGGTGATGCAGAGAAGTAGTTTTAAAAAAGGTATAAATCAAAATTCATGATCCAGATGGGACCTACACTGTGTCAATATTATGAAACATTTTTTTTTTAAAAGGGACATTTGTCAAATCAGCTTTGAGTTTTTCTCACGGACCATGAAGAAGACCCTCTCTCTTCTTTGGGGGGATAACAAATGTTTACCTTACCATGGGTAAACTTACAGTATCATGAAATCTAGATAAAACCAAAATTAAGATCAAGTTAAGAAAAAAAAAAAATATATATATATATATTCGTACAGTAAAAGTATGTCATATTAACCATGTTCTGTATTAATCCAGGACTGAAGTCCTCTAATAACTATGTTTAAGAAATTTAAATGAGTGTTTAGCTAAAACAAAACCAGTCTAGTCATTCCTTGGTCTGTTTCTCCCCTTTCTGCTGCCGCAGTCTGAAAGTCGATGTCTTATGTAACAACAGAGACAAGACTTGTGTGACAGCAGCAGTCCTGCAGTGTCAAACTGCTGCAGAGTCCATCTGAACTCTGGGACAAGGTCAAACTTCTGTTTACTAGCTTGTGGGTGACTAATGGCTCCAAGTGGGAAGGAAAGAGAGAAGATCTTACAGATTTTGATGCCTCCTGTTTCTTCGTTGTATGTGAAAGGAGAAGAGGAAAAAGGAGAACTATATATTGTTTTCCATGATACTTTATGTAACATACAAAAAAAAAAATACAGCTTCTAAAGCTCTCCTTTGGGAAAGTAATTATAGTTATGCCTTCAAGTGGAAGGCAGCGGTTCCACTGACAGGTGCTTCTATTATTTTGACCACCCTGTTTATATCGATGAGGGCAGGCTAATTAACAGCACCAACCCTGTGTATAACAAAATACAGTTCAACAGCACCACAAATTACATCCTCTAAAATTATCCTTCAGTTGTTTTAATACCGCTCTTAAAAAAAATAACTAAATAAAAAAGATTATAACCTTCATGAAGGTTGGATTATTGCAAGACTGTTGTATTTGACTGGATTAGTTTTAGCGAGGTGTGTCTAATAAACTCAGTGCACATGTGATGTATTGTAACACAGCCTCTTAAAGTAATAAGTGTCATTTTGAATTTTTATTTGAGTTGCAATCAGTGTGTTACAACGGGAAATACCACTTGATCTCTGCCCTGATTTCATCATGGAGGAAGAAGAGGGAGGATGAAATGAGTGAGGAATGATGAGAAAAATGCCGGGAGAAAAGAGGCTAGTATGGAAAGGATGTAACAGAAAGGAAACGATTGAGAGCGGATGGTGACGTAATATAAACAACAGTAAAAGAGAGAGAGAAGTAGAATCAATAAGCAGCTGATGGAAGGATGAAAGAAACAAAAGGTCAGAAAGAGGAAAAAGAAATATTAGGAAGAAGAGTAGAAAGAAAACCATAAAGGTGTGAAGGAATGAGAAAACTGTCAAAGTAAAGGAAAGATGTGGAGGGGAGGGAGGGAAGAGGAACAGAAGATGGAGGAAGTGAAGAGAGAGGTCACAAACACAAAAGCTCCAACAGGGAAAGGGATCCAGGAAGGGAGGTGGATAAGAGCTCGAAAGGGAGAGAGGAGGGGAGGATGTGATAAAAAAAGGTCAGAAAGAGAAAGCTACAAGCACAAAAGAAATGAAGGGATCAGTGAGGAGAAAAGAAAAAAATGAGAGGATGAAGATGAGGAGATTGAACAGAGCAGCCTGGGGCTGCAAAGAGGACACTCGAGTCATTCCAGAAATTAGAAATGGTGAAGAAAGAAGTAGCGCGCGCGCACAGACGCGCACACGCACACACACACACACACACACACACACACACACACACACACACACACACAAAGCAAGTGCAGGTTTTAATGTTGGGCTGGTGTAATGCCATAACCTGTAATACACACTCCAGTTGTAGTCAGACACAGAAATGGAAGAAACCAGGACTGAACAGCAGTTACAATTAATTCTCAGCTTTTGTTTGAACCTTCTCACAGTACAGTGCAGCCTGGAAGATCTGGTAAACTGCACCTGTGATTTGACTTTCTAATGGATCTCTGCCCACAGAAATGGCAATTATCACCCACCAGGTGCTCAGAGAAGGGAATACAAACACTAAGAACTATTTACAAACACTGTTCATCATCCTGAGGTAGGTGTGTGTGCAGTCAGACACTTCTGAAGTGTTGCCAACCTCAAGCAAAGATTAGCAAATCTTTACAGATGTTCACCCAATTCCAAAGCAAAACCCTGAGATGGACTGTGGTTGAGGTTAAACCTCCCCTTTCACAATCTGTTCACCTCGGGTACTAGCTAACCGATTTTACTCATACAAATGGCAAAAATTTACACGAGGTCTTTATAGCTTAATGGGCACAGGGCGAGGTAATAAAAGACAATACAGAAAATGGGAATAATATTAGGCAGAATAGGTAAAAATAAATCAGGAATTACTGTACAATAAAAACATGAGGTACAACTGTGGTCAGTACAATGCTCTGCATATGACATGTTCTCTATTAATTTGAGTAGGGTTATGTGCTAATTTAAGACAGCACATTAAAAAATAAAATCCATGATAACCATCTTTAAGACGTTTCCTACTTTTAAAATCTTAAATGAAAAAGAATTTAGGTTGGTTTTTTGAGTTGCAGATACTTACACACATACACACGGTACATGGGGAGCCAGTCTGGGTGCACACTATGGTTAAATAATATTTTAACAGCGGACTAAGTTGATGAAAATGATAACTACAAGGGCTGCTTTTTCAGGAGGGTGAGTCAGGTTTGAGAGTTAGGGGTGAGTTTGGGTACTGGGTGCAGCTGTTGTGCTTCAAACAGACAAACGAATGGAACAAAAAACACACACAATGTAATCTCAGTCCCATGCTGTGGTCTAACCTGAAGCCCTGCCCCGAGGCTCTGTATGAGAGTTACGGCCCCAGGCTGCAGAGAGGGTACACACACACAAACACACACACACACACACACACACACACAAACTCATTTCAGTGCATCCATCCACCCAACACACACCCACCCACCCCCACACACCTTGTCCACGTAAGAAAGCAAAGACACCATAACCTTATAAATATCATTAATCCTGCCACCTATCTACCACTGTAGAGGTAAATGCATGAGACCCTGAGATGAGAGGTAAAGGACTAAAATCCATCCAACCACTTCTTGTCTTATCAGGTGCTTTTCTTTTACTCATAATGGTGATGTGTTCATTTCTTATTCCAATTATTTAATTTTTTTTTTTTTTTTTTTTTACATAGAACTGTCCTCACTTTCAGGCTGCACTTGCACTTAATAAAACTAGAGTTTAAATAACACTTACTTTAAATGTACACATTTTTAAAAAAGGAAATATAAAGGCCCTCTAAAAACAACATGGTATAGAAGTCAAGAAAATGCAAGTATTTTCTGAGTGTGTATCCCTGAAGGACCATTAAGTTGGATAAAAAAGAAAAGAAAAGAGTCTTCAAGCAAACAAAGCCCTGTCTGGAGAACAGAATTGTACTGATTGGCTATTTTTTAGAATGGGACAATATTTTTTTTTTTTTTTTTTTAAAACAAAAATGTCTGATGTCTTTCATTAAAATATCCAGTGCTTACATTTGTATTTCAAGCACCAAACAACCAGGAGAAAAGAGGAGCAGCACTTAAGATGCAAAACCACTCGAACAGAGTTTGACTTGTTGCACTGTGTCTGATATTGTGACATTTGTGCACAGCCCTGTCCTGGGATCTCCAAAGTCCCACAGCAAATTATTTTATCATTCGGATGACTGACTGAAATTACCAACATGCACGAGCAGAACCATGTCATAACGCTCGTCGGGACACAACTGCAGAGTCTCATTGTGTTAAACCGAGTCACACTCTGGCTTTCAGGGTCAATGTCAATTTACACAGAACGACTAGGCACTAAAACTATACTTAATCTAATGCTAATCTTGGTTTTTTTTTAACTAATTGTAATTTACAAAGTAAAAACACTAAACCTTTTCCTATATATGCCTGATATACTACATCATTTTTTTGTTTTGTTTTGTTTTTGGCTGTTTCAAATTAAAATCTGGATTTTTTTATTCACCCCCAGCAGTGAAAACGTATACACTGCAGAGAAGACATACAAACATCTTAATAAAAAACATAAGAAAATAAAACGTGTTCATGCTTAGTTAAAACATTTATCCATTAAAAAGAAAGAAAAAAGTATTTGGCTGCAGGTCAGATTAGGTCATGAATTTTAAGACATACACTGGGCTCTAGTGATGGTCAGCTGTTATTTTTGATATTTAATAGACTGACTGATTAATCAGAAAAATAATCAATATGACAAATCAAAAAGTATAAAAATGGTTAATTAAAAACCTCTTTGTTCTAGAAGTTGTTGGTGAGCATCTTTTTGAAATATGTTGTACATATATTTTGGCCAGTTTATGGTGGTCAGGGCTGATTTTTTTTGTTTTTACCTTTACCTCACTGAGGGAGAGTCAGTCAGCACCCATAAAGGAAAACTGGGGCCCTTCTGAAAGCTCCTCTCCGATAAGCACAACCGTGGCTTAAGCGCTTGAAACGGACTCCGGGGAAATACAGCAAGTATTTGCATAACAGGCTTAATTACTCCCATTCAAATAACAGCCTTAATTAGCTGGAGGTCAGAGAAGGTGTTGTGTCCTGTGTTGCGTGTTTGGTGTATATGATGTGTGAATGTGACGACGTGCTGGAGCGACATCATGTCAGACGAGCGGAGACATGGGATGGCGGTGGATTGAGGGTCTGCTGCTGTCCTAGTCCTGCCAGATGTTGTTTAACCAAACCAACAGCACATTAGTGGTGTGTGCCTGTGTATGTGTGTGAGTGAGAAAGAGAGAGAGAAACTTGCCTCTCCTGCTGCCCTGCTCAGATGTGATGCCCTCTGCAGCCACATATGGGTCCTCCTTGAACCTGTGAAAAACAGCCCCAGGGTGAGACAGAGACACAGACACAGACACAGACACACACGTAAAATATCAGTGTGTCCTTCTCCTCATGCCACTCTGTCTTCATCTTTATCCGAACTGACAAGCATTCAAACACTTTCTATCGTCCTCATCTCTTCCCTGTCCTCTGTCTGTTTGACGAGGATGAGGACCCTGCTGGAGACTTGATATACTGCACTTCCCGAGTTAGGGTTTAACATCTCTCTCTCAGTTCTCTTTTTCATTCTTGAAACAACAATTTTTATCCACTATCAGGCTCCTCTACAGTGGAACCATCTTCCTGTTTTGGTCCAGGAGGCAGACACCCTCTCCCCATTTAAGAGGAGGCTTAAAACCTTCCTTTTGGATAAAGCTTACGGTTAGGGCTGGCTCAGGCTTAGCTTGAACCATCCCCTAGATACGCTGCTATAGGCCTAGACTGCCGGGGGACTTCCCACGATGCACCGAGCTGCTCTCTCTTCCTCTTCCTCTCCATCTGTACACATTCATATCCCATCAATGCTCCTTACTAACTTGTCTTCTTCTCTCTCCCCTAGTTTTGTGCCTTCTCGTCTCTCTCTTCTTTCCTCCTGTCGCTTTTTGCAGGTACCACTGCTTTAATTATTATTAGTCTCATTATTATATGTCTTTATGTGGAACCTATATTATGGTATGTTCTCTTTCCTCCTGGTCTGTCTCTCCCTCCCTCTCCCTCTCTCTCTCTCTCAACCCACCCTTAGCCAGGATCTATTCAAGATTTCTTCCCGTTGAAGGGGAGTTTTTCCGCGCCACTGTCGCCAGGTGCTAGCTGGTGGGGGAATGTTGGATCCCTCTAGATACAACTAGAAAGAGTTCAGTCTAGACCTGTTCTATATGAAAAGTGCCCTGAGATAACCTCTGTTATGATATTGCGCTATATAAATAAAACTGACTTGACTTACTTTTCGGGTGAAGAACTGAGCACAACACTATGAATGTCTATCAAGAGAGACTCTCTGAAAATGTGCACATATTTAAACAATATCCCGTTTTTGTAAGTGTGGCCGTTCTGAGTAACTCTAAACACTTTTGATTTCTGACGTGGTAGGACAACATGCAGAGCAAACTAGTTCTGGTCAAGAACCTGAGAACCCTTCACTTTCTGGTTTTGTTAATTAGTTTCCCTGATGCTGCTTACATTCTCTGCTAGACAGATCTCCCTTTGAATACATGAGGTTTTAATTTCAATATGATCCAAGAAATCTAGTACTCAGAAAAAGAAAAAAAAAGGATGGAGCCGTCGAATACAAAAAAAGAGTGAGAGACTGTAAAATACTCAATATGTGCACAAATACAGGCACTCAATGGAATGCAGAAAAGGCTTGGATCAGCACCTACTGCAACACTTTTGCGAACTTGGTGCTCTTCCCCAGGCAGCATTACAGAAATCTAGTCAAATTAAGTTTCAATGTTTCCTTTAAAAAAAAAAGGAAAAAAAAAGAAAAAACCTCCCCTCCCCCTTCTCACATGTTCTCAGTCTTCTGTGCGTCCCACTCTCGTCTCCACTGGCCTGTGGCGTTGCGATGGCGTGCTAGTCTCTCCTCGTCAATCTGCTCACGCTCCTTCTTCCAGCGCAGGTACTCTGCTCTCTCCCGGCCGGTCATGGACATGGTCATGTCCACCGAGCCTTTCGGACCGGGCCTTCGACTCTACAGGGACGGGAGGTGTCACAAAGTGAAATTTGTGGTGAGAGAAATGAATAATGTTACATTAGGAAGAACAAACGACAACATCAACAAACACAAGACCGAAAAATGGTTTGGTTGTTAACAGCCCTGCTGGCATAGGACAGAACCCCCTGAACCTAGTTCTTACTGTGTTTAAAGAATGACATTACTCACAGTCCACTCTTTCTCCAGTTCAGCTCCTGTCTTTACGTTGTCAAAGTCCAGCCCCCCCCAGTTTCGTACATGTCTCCTGCTGCCCTCCTTGCGGTCTATGTCAGGTGCTGGGCCTGAACGTCTCGGATCATCCAGGAAGTTACGGATTGGCTTGTCACCGTCCAGCTAGGAACAGAAATCCAAAAACGTAACGCCCTGTCACATTTGATCGGTTTGATCTATGTTCATTCAGACCACAGCTCGTTAGGATTAGTAAAGCCTAGCTAGTTTCTATCCAAAACCCAATTCACAATGGTAAGAATTTGTACTTCTACTCTACAAAACAGTGTATAGAAGGACGATACAGGGACCAAAATCAGAAAGATATCACTACTACTAAAAAGGGAAATATGAATGGTTTTGTTTGATCAATAAAGTGAGAAAACTGATTAACAGATCAATGACATGAGAGTCTGAGGAAAGCAAAGGGAGGGAGGAACCTTTTCAGTCTCTGTTGGTCTGGATGATCTGCAGAGAAATCTTGCATCTGATTAACTAAAATAATGATGAAATAATCTTTTGAAAACAGTGACTCTCATACCCGCTGTCCTCTCTCATACTCTGCTATTCTCTCCATTTCTTCATTCATCTTCTCAATGTTCTGTCGTCTCTTCTCCTCCCACTCCTGTCCAAGAAACAACACAGGGCTACATCATAAGTGACAGATCGCAACTAATTCTTTTAACAAATACAGGACGTGAATGTCGGCGTTCAGACTGAACAGAGCCCTTCGCTAAAACATGCAGGATTTAACAACTCTAGAAAGTTCAGGGCACAAATTTGTTTTATCTTTTGCTGGTCAATCGCCAGGTAAAACAGCAGAAACACAGCATTCGCATTACAAAGTGATCCACCAGGAATGTGTGCTTGCATGTATTTGACTGGTCATTGCAGTGGCTGTCAGATGACGCCACATTGTTTGCGCCTTACTCAGCTTTTCTTAACCACTCTCTCAGGTACACTGATAAAACAGGATTTCATTGCTCAAAAAATGGAATCACCAAGTGTATCAGAAGATGTACATGAAAATGATAGATCTGTTCCTCAAACGCGGTTTCACCGAGACTTCAAATCAATAAAGTTTAGTAGCTTAGTGTAGTAGTTCATCTGCGCTTACCTTGGATTTCCTGTCCATGCCACCTGGTGTCCCTCCTCCTCCTCCTCCTTCTCCCCCTCTTCCTCTCCTCCCTCCTCTACGTCCCTGTCCTCCCGACTCCCCAGGCTCTCCATCTTTGGGTGTCCTTGGTTCCCGGTCTCTCCTCTCTTGGCGGCCTCCTCCTCCTCTCTGTCCTCCCCGACCTACTCGTCCCGACCCCGTCCTCCTGGGGGGGCTGTGGCCGTCGCTCTGGCCTCTGTGGCCGTCGCTCTGGCCTCTGTGGCCGTCGCTCTGGCCTCTGTGGCCGTCGCTCTGGCCTCTGTGGACGTCGCTCTGGCCTCTGTGGCGCCGTCCTCAGGCCTCTTTTCATTCAGGTTTCTTTTCTTTTCTCCTGCAGGAATTACAGTATGGACAGTACTTTACATTCATAGCACTATATTATAATTATTTCAGTCAATCAACATGATTTCTTGGTCTCAACATTTATAAAAAAAAAAAAAAAAAAATCCTTGTATGGTCAGAGGATGATTTTTTAAATTTAAAAATCATTCTGTCCATCAGAACTGTCCATAATTTGAACCCCCCCCAATACTAGAAATAAATTACACTGAAAATATAGTGAAGTGTTATAGAAGTGTTATAGTTGGGTAGTTCGACTGTTCACTACTTTCCATTGATTGCCAATCACTGATTTGCGGGTCGTTTTCTGTTCTATTGCAGCTCCCGGGGACCTTTATTGATTTTTTTGTGCATGTGCACCCGACTACTCCGTCATATTCTATTCTAGAAATTATATGTGAGACTCGTAATAAAGGGGTAAAGATCAGCGAGTCCTGAAAATCTAGCAGCCAATTGGCCGACTGGGGAAAATCGTGTCCTGTTCTAAATTTAACCCCCGTACTTTTAATTCAAACACACTTAGTCTCCTCAATCTGACGAATTGGTGACAAAAGTCTAATCAGGGCTCTGGATTATGCAAAACCACAACACGATGAGCTCCGAGAGTGACGAACAAGAGAGGGAGACACGGAGAGGCAGCAATTGTTCATCAGTTTTCGTTTTTCAAGGAGCTCTTTAACCACATGGATCAGCAGTCTATTGTCAAGCTTTAGAAAAAGGTTTAACAGTCCAACAGTCTAATAGACCAAATTTGACCTGTTGCCACTGAATCTAGATCCATTAAGACAGGTACATATGTAGAGCAGATGCCACCCTGTGGCCCATCAGGTCCTTCTTTGCAGGTTGAACACCGGGGGACTGCAGTCATCACTGCTCATTTCTGATCTTTACTTCAGCGGGAGTGGACTGCACTCTAACACCCTAACACCACTGACCCTCTTGGACTTGATCAGCCGGGAGGCGGGTTAGAAACATGAAACGAATTTCAGTTCGCATTGTCATCATTCAACTGTTTGCTCTAGCAGTTACCTTAAGTGTCTGTAAGCGCTATTTATTTAAAGTAACAACTTATCAAATGACAATTAGAAACATGAACGTAGCATTTAGCAGCTAAAGAACCATCTATTCCCCTCAGGAGTTGGTGGAGACCAAAAACAGAGCTAAGAGAGAGGGAATATTGGACTTAAATTCATCAGGTGGCCAGAAGTTAAACCTCACGTTGCTCCATTTCTTCTGGATGTGTAAATAAGCGCTGTTTGCTAACAAGTTCGACATAAACTTAAAAGGTGATGATAGCCTGTGAGTCAGCCTTAGCAACGTCCTCCAGCAGCCATGAGCTTCCACCCCTGACACTGGATTTCTTTGAGTGGTTAAAAGTGTGAAGATTGCTCAAACATTTTATAGTGCAGTCAAAATAAATCTGCCGGGTGAATTTTACTCACATGGTGTTGCCAAAAATTAAAGGGGACAGGAAATAGCGTGGGTAGGGTTGTAAACATAACCTGCAGGAACTAGTACAGCAGTAGATTAAACAGCGTTTAATCAAACATTTTACTCTTTATTAACCTCCGTCACTGCCCTTCCACTCACCACAGCACAACGACATCTCTCCCTCTCTGGTGTTTGCATTATTTTACTGTGCAAATATTAAAACAAGAATATAAACAATCAATATTCTATAATATCCAGAATGAGCGGTCAGGTACACAGCCTCTCTCAAACCAGCTGGACATTAGAGAGTTTTGAGATTTCACAGGCCAAAGTTCAGTCAGATCGGCTTCTGCACGAAGCGAAGGATGCCGGTCGATTGGCAACCAGAAGCAAAGGCATCTCGCCCTGTTTCGCATAGACATGAATGGGAAGCAAATTTTGGTGTGATTGCACCATTAGAAGGGAATATCTCTGTACTGCTTCCAGGCTGTTCAGTCAGTCTGGGTTCCAGACTCACTGACAACACCTTTGACAGCACCTATCCACATTAACAAATGTTTTGGTTACATTTCAACTAAAAAATATTAGTAATGAAAGTTACATACAGTAGCTTTAATATTTCAGTTCATAAATTGCATGCATACTGTTGCTGATTTGTTTTCTTCCAGTTTAAAGAGAAACTTTTAGGAAAGGAAATTGAATACTGAACATAAAGAGGTGGATAAATAGATCACAGAGCTCGTTTCCCAGGACATCTGTGTACTTCAATATGTTAACCAAAGTTCACTCTGTACCAGAATCTGCTGTTACAAAATTATGCTGCTGTAACAGGTACAATCATCTCAGCTCTGTTTTAAGAATTGCCAGAAATGTTTGCCTGATCAAATCTTTACACAGCAGAGACAGAGCTACATGGATGGCTAAGCAACACACACACACACACACACACACACACACACACACACACACACACACACACACACACTACAGATGAAAAGTCTCTCATATGGTCCATTTTAGTATTTTAAGCCATTATTTAGGTTTAATTTTATGCCAACAGCTTGACTGTTTTTTCATGCTATTTTTCCACACTGTATTTTTTCTATATATAGCATAAAATTGTTGGTTTAACTGTAATATTTATGGCTTTATCAGGCCATTAGGAGCAATGTGGCAAAATTACTTTTTTTTTTTTAAATCTCTCTCTCTCACTCTCTCACAATGTACATATAAAGTGACAGAGCATTTTAATCCAATTCGTCCACCACTAATACAACATATGGATAATAATATTGTGTCTTGTGGTATTGTGTATATTCTTGGCAAATACATAATGTATGTATTTTTATAAAATCAAACTAAAATATCATCATTGGTCAAAATAGGTGAAAGTATCCCATCACCCAAAGGTCAATATTTCAGGAAAGAAGAAAATCTGCCTCATTCTCAGACTGACCACTTTGCATTTTTGGGTTTTGAGTTCATCCAGACGGTTTTGAAAGGGTTTTGATAAATTCCAGATCCCATCCAACCATCTATTCCTTTGAACTGAGATAAAAACAACCCTGTAATGTTATATGTTCTTCTCGCACTCTCTAGTATTTCCTCAGTATAACGCTGAGTTTGAATTTTATGTATATATGTTTGTCAAGAAAAATATATCTGAGGTTATCCCTAATGCAACTCCCATCTTAAACACGTAGCACAACAAGGGGGCAGAGGACTGATGCAGGGCAAGATAGTTAGACTAGCAGGTGTGTGGTTGGTAAACTGATCACAATAATGAGGAATCTGTCAGAGTTCATAAACTGTGCAATCTGTCTGCAGGATCATCATAAAATGGATTAAGAAATTATCTTTTCTACAGCCAACAAAACAAAAGCAAATGATGGAGGGATGGGTTACACTATTCTTGTAACTGATACTCACTGTGCCATTTTTTAATTTAA